>NW_003852710.1:313903-325178 GCF_000181295.1 Otolemur garnettii
CTTGGTTTGTTGCCTTTCTTCTTTCTTTCTTTATCCCACCTCCCTCCATCCCCTTAATTTAATTCAACAGTACATTTAAATTTCCTTTATCTATGCATATGCATATATATTTTTTTCTCTTTTTTCTTTCCTTTGCTTTCACTTTCCACCCTTTCTTTGCTGAGGGGAGTGTGACACAGCAGTGGTCTAGCAGGTTGAACACAGTAGTACCCTGGCTCAAAGAGGCCAGGAGAATTTTCTACTCTTGTCCCCAGGAAGAAAGTAGTAGTAGGATCACACTGCAGTACTTTTCTATTTTTTTTTCTTTCTTCCTTACCCAATTTTTCCTTCTTGGTTTTTGTGTTTGCCCTTTTTCTTCTCTTCCTACTTTTTGGCAGAGGAAAAGTCTGGCTGTGGACAGACAAATAAGGAGGACCTAATTTTGAGGAACCCACCCAGCTCAGCTCCTCACAACCCTTGAGGTGTAGGTATGGCCTCAGCACCATGTTGAACAACAACATCTCTTCCATCATTCTCATCCTCCCTTCCTGTCCTCCATCTCACCTGTTCCTCAATTTTCTTCCCTTCCCCCCCTTTTCTGCCTTTCTTTCTCTTCTTTTTCTTTCCTTTGCTTTTCTCCTATACTTCCCCCCTTTTTTATTTTTGTTTTCTGTTTCTCTTCTTCTTTTCCTCCTTTTCTCTTGCTTCCCTTTGCTTGCTGTAACCCTTCCCTGCCTTCTGACCCCATACCAAGAGGACTCTTCTTCACCTAAACTCGAAGAAAAGATACCTTAAAGCAAAGGAGGAAGTAAGAATGAAAAAGGTGCACAAGGAAGTGAATAAGAAGAAAGCACACATGAGGAACGACCAAAAGAAAAATTCAGACACCATGAATAACCAAATTAGACCAACTCCCCCAAGAGAACACAGGCAGGTTTTAAAAAAAGATGAGTCCTAGAAAGAATTAATGGATTTATCAGAAAGGGAATTTAAAATATGGATAATTAAGACAATAAAGGGATTGGAAGAGAAATGGAAAGACAGAACCAAAAGTCTGACTAGAGATATGTAGATTATAGAAAAGATATGGATAAGCTTAAAGAAATGAAGGAGACAATCAGGGAATGTAAAGAAGAGGTAGAAAGTATCAAAAATAGATTAGACCATGGAGAAGAAAGAATATCAGAACTAGAGGATAAAGTCTTGAGTTAACACAAGTAGTAACAGAGTCAGGAAAGAAGAGAGAGAAAGCAGAGCAGGAGCTTAGAGAACTACGAGAAGCCACTAAGTGTTCAAACATATGGATAATAGGAATCCCTGAGGGAGAAGAAGACTGTCCCAAAGGTATGGAAGCCCTACTGGAGACTATCATAAATGAAAACTTCCCAAGTTTTACTAAAGATCCTGACACACTCCTTTCAGATGGATATTGAACCCCCAGGTCATCTCAACGCTAACAGAACCTCTCCAAGACACATTGTAATGAACCTGTCCAAAGTCAAGTTGAAGGAGAAAATCCTGCAAGCAGCTAGGAATAAGCACCAATTGCCTTACAAGGGCAAAACCATTAGGTTGACAACAGACTTTTCAACTGAAACATTCCAAGCCAGGAGAGCATGGTCATCCATCTTCAACATCCTTAAACAAAATAATTTTCAGAGTAGAATCCTGTATCCTACCAAACTTAGTTTTAAAAATTGATGGAAAATTCAAATTATTTGCAGATATACAGGCACTGAGGAAATTTGTCACAAGACCAGCTCTACAGGAAATACTTAGACCTAATCTCAATACTGAACACCACAATGGATCACCACCAAAGTATACATCTAGAAGCCAGAGGCCAGAATTTAGCTAAAGGATTAAACTACACAACAAGTTACCTAACAATAAGATGAACAGAATTCTACCACAACTATTAATACTTTTAATAAATGTCAAGGGATTGAATTCCCCATTGAAGAGGCACTGGCTGGCTGACTGGATGAAGAAACATAAGCCATCATATGCTGTCTCCAGGAGACACACTTAGCCCTGAAGAACAAATCTAGACTCAGGGTTAAGGGATGGAAAACAGTGTACCAAGCAAATTGAAATCAGAAAAAAGGAGAGGTTGCAATCTTATTTTCAGAGACAAGCGGATTCAAAGCAACTTAAGAAAGACAAAGATGGACACTTCATACTGATCAAAGGAACAATACAAGAAGAAGACATCTCAAAACTAAACATTTACACAATTAACTTAAACACTCCCAGATATATGAAACAGATCTTGAAGGATCTGGGCAATATGATATCCCATAACACTTTAATAGTCAGGGACCTCAATACCCCTCTGACAGAACTGAGCAGATCCCCTAAACTGAAACTAAACAAGGATACAAAGGACATAAAGGTGGCCCTAGAGCAAATGGGATTAATATACATATATAGAACACACCATCCCACGGTAAAAGAATACTTTTTCTCATCAGCTCATGCCACATACTACAAAATAGATCACAGCCTAGGATACACAAATCAAACTTCAGCAAAGTTAAAGGAATAGAAATTATACCATGTTTCTTCTCAGACCACAAAGCCATAATGGTGAAGCTCAACTCCATCAAAATTGTTTATCCCCAAACAAAGTCTTGGAAACTAAATAACTTTATGCTGAATGATAGTTGGGTCAAGGAAGATATTAAAGAGGAACTTGTTAATTTCCTCAAACACAACAACAATGAAGACACAAGTTACTGAAATCTCTGGGATATGACAAAAGCAGTCCTGAGAGGAAATTTATCACATTAGATGCCTACCTTTGAAAAACAGAAAGTGAATGCATCAGCACACTTACAAACCACCTTATTAAACTGGAAAAAGAGGAACAATCTGACCCTAAACCAAACAGAAGAAAAGAAATAGCCAAAATTAAGTCAGAGATTAAGAAACTGAAAACAGGCTCGGCGCCTATAGCTCAACTGGCTAAGGCGCCAGCCACGTACACCTAAGGTGGCGGGTTCGAATCCCCAGCCCAGACCCGCCAAAACAACAATGACGGCTGCAACCAAAAAATAGCCGGGCGTTGTGGCGGGTGCCTGTGGTCCCAGCTACTTGGGAGGCGGAGGCAGGAGACTCGCTTGAGCCCAGGAGTTGGAAGTTGCTGTGAGCTGTAATGCCACGACACTCTACCCAGGGGGACAGCTTGAGGCTCTGTCTCAAAAAAAAAAAAAAAAAAAGAAACTGAAAACAAAAAAAACATTCAAAAAATTAACGAAAGAAAAAGTTGGTTTTTTGAAAAAGTAAATAACATAAATAAACCCTTGGCCAGACGTACTAGAAACAGAAAACTAAAATCTCTAGTAACCTCAAATTAGGAATGATAAAGGAAAAATAACAACAGATGCCACAGAGATATAAGAGATTAACTCTGAATACTACAAGAAACTCTATGCCCAGAAATTTAACAATGTAGAGGAAATAGATCAATACTTGGAATCACACCCCCTCCCTAGACTTAACCAAGTAGAAACAGACCTTCTAAACAGACCAATTTCAAGCACTGAGATTAAAGAAACAATAAAAAAACTCCCCCAATAGAATGTCCTGGTCCAGATGGCTTCACACCAGAATTCTATTAAACCTTCAAAGAAGATCTTATACCCATACTGCAGAAATTATTTCAAAAAACTGAGGAGGAAAAAAATCTTCCCCAACACATTCTATGAAGCAGATATCACCCTGATACCAAAACTAGGAAAAGACCCAACCAAAAAAGAAGAACTACAGACCAATTTCACTACTGAATATAGATGCAAAAATTCTCAATAAAATCCAAGTGAATAGATTACAGCTTATCATTTAAAAAATCATACATCACAATCCAGTAGGATTCATCCCAGGGATGCAAGGCTAGTTTAACATATGCAAATCTATAAACATAATTCACCATATCAACAGAAGCAAAAACAAAGACCATATGATCCTCTTAATAGATGCAGAAAAAGCATTTCATAAAATTCAACATCCTTTCCTAATTAGGACACTTAAGAATATAGGGATTGGCGGCACATTCCTTAAACTGATTGAAGCCATCAATGACAAACCCACAGCCAATATTTTACTGAATGGAGTAAAACTGAAAGCTTTTCTGCTCAAGACTGGAACAAGACAAGGGTGTTCTCTATCACCACTACTACACAACATAGTGCTGGAAGTTCTAGCCAATACAATCAGGCAAGAGAAGGAAATTAAAGGTGTACAAAGGGGGGCAGAGGAAATGAAACTTGCCCTCTTTGCCGATGATATGATTTTATACTTAGAGAACCCCAAAGACTCAACCACAAGACTCCTGGAAGTCATCAAAAAATACAATAACATCTCAGGATATCAAATATAAAAAATATATTTTTATTTATGTCCACAAATCAGTACCCTTTGTATATGCCAATAGCAGCCAAGATGAGAAGGAAATCAAGGACACAATACCCTTCACAGTACCTCCAAAGAAAACGAAATACCTAGGAATATACCCCCACAAAAAAGGTAAAGGACCTTTATAAAGAAAACTATGAGCCCCTAAGAAAAAAAGTAGTAGAAGATATCAACAAATGGAAGAATATACCACGCTCATGGCTAGGAAGAATCAACATTGTTAAAATGTCTATTCTTCCCAAAGCAATCTACAGATTCAATGTGATCCCTATTAAAATACCAACATCACACTTTCAAGACTTGGAAAAAATAATTCTTCATTTTGTATGGAACCAAAAAAACCCCATGTAATGAAGGCAATTCTTACTAATAAAAACAAACCCAGGGGCATCAGCCTACCAGACTTTAGGCTGTACTACAAGGCCATAGTGATCAAAACAGCATGGTATGGGCACAAAAAAATAAGAAACACAAACATTTGAAACCAAATAGAAAACAAAGAGATACAACAAACATCTTACAGCCACCTAATCTTTGATAAACCAAACAAGAACATACACTGGGAGAAAGAATACCTATTCAATAAATGGTGCTGGGAGTATTGGACATCCAGATGTAAAAGATTGAAACTAGACCCACACCTTTATCCACTCACAAAAATTGATTCAAGATGGATAAAAGACCTTAATCTAAGACACAAAACAATTAAAATCCTCAAAGAAAGTGTGGGGAAAACACTAGAAGGTAATGGCCTCGGGAAGGACTTTATAAAGAAGACTTCTGCGGCAATCACAACAACAAAAAAAATAAACAAATGGGACTTAAACTGAAAAGCTTCTGTACAGCTAAGGTTACAACAACCAAAGCAAACAAACCTATACATTGGGAAAGGATATTTGCATATTTTGATTCAGACAAAGGCTTGATAACTAGAATCTACAGAGAACTCAAATTAACAAACATAAAAAGAGCCAACAATCCCTTAGATCATTGGGCAAGAGAGAGAGACGAACAGAACCTTCTGTAAAGAAGACAGACGAATGACTAACAAACATGTAAAAATGTTCACTGTCCCTAATTATTAAAGAAATGCAAATCAAAACCACCCTGAGATATCATCTAACCCCAATGAGAATGGCCCACATTACAAAGTCTCAAAACTGCAGATGCTGGCATGGATGTGGAGAGAAGGGAAAAATTTTACACTGCTGGTGGGACTGCAAACTAATACAACCTTTTTGGAGTTTTTGACCAGGGCTGGGTTTGAACCTGCCACCTTCAGTATATGGGCGGGCGCCCTACTCCTTTGAGCCACAGGCACTGCCAATACAACCTTTTTGGAAGGCAGTATGGAGAACCCTCAAAGAACTCAAGCTAGACCTCCCATTTGATCCTGCAATCCCATTGCTGGGCAACTACCCAGAAGAAAAAAAATCCTTTTACCACAAGAACACTTGCACTAGACTGTTTACTGTAGCTCAATTTACAATCGCCAAAATCTGGAAACAGTCTAAATGACTACCAACTCAGGAATGGATTAACAAGCTGTGGTATATCTATACCATGGAATACTATTGGGCCACTAAAAGAGACAGAGACTACGTCCTTTGTATTAACCTGGATGGATGTGGAACACATTATTCTTAGTAAAGCATGACAAAATGCAGAAATAAGAATCCTATGTATTCAATGCTGATATGAGGACAATTAAGGTGCTAGTACACGGTGGGGGTGTGGGGGAGGGGGAAAGCTGAGAAAGGGAAAGAGGGAGGGGATAAAGGGTCAAGGGATGTGTTATACCTTTTGAAGGCCAAACACAAATATAAGAAGGTCCTTATCTAAAAAAAGCAATTAATGTAAGCTAGTTCTGTGTACCCTCAATGAATCATCAATAATTTAAAAAAAAAAGTTTTCATGAAAAAGATTCTGCGATTTTAGAGCATATTTACTACAATAAAGGTGTGTTCTACCAAAATTAAAGCACATACTTAATGTACATCCAATCAAAGTCTAAGCAAGACTTTTTATGTGACAAAATGATCCTAAAGTTATACATAAGAATAAAGGAGCTAATCAAATAAAAATATTGGGGAAGAAGCAATAGGGAGATGTGTCCTATGAAATACTAAAAGAGGAGAAGGCAATTACCATTAAACAGCAAGGCACAGGTACAAGACTGAAGAGAGCCCAGGAAGAGTCTGAATTATACAGAAGACTACCACAACCAACAGAGAAAAATAGCCAAAAATTTGGGGAAAAGGGATGAAGTGTTTAATAAATGGTGTTAGAACCTATTAATATATGCAACTATATGAATATCCATAATTGCTTTTTAAATTAATTTTAAAAATTATTTAAATGGTATTAGTACAACTTGTTAACAATCTAGAAGGGCAAAAATGCCAATTTACAAACACTTCACTCAATGAAATAAATTTTCTAATGGACATAAAAGTAAAATGTTTAAAAAAACAGAAAAATACGAAATTCAATTACAAATGAATATATAAAGAATTAAAGAGATAATGACTTTCTAAGGCTAGTATTGACATATAAAAAACACCAAAAAAGCTTGTAGATATGATTTCATAATTAAAAACCAAAATAAATAAATGAATAGGCAATTAAAACTGAGAAATACGTGCAGTATATTGGACAGAAAGTCAACATGTTTTTCATAGAAGAACAAAAAACATTAAAATCCCCTTAGATTAAGAAGGTAGGACAGAGGAACAACCATTTCACAAATGAAGACAAGAGCTAATAAACCAAATTGTAGATCATGATCACTTAACATTTTAATAGTCAAATAAAAGCAACAGCTCAGAGAACCAATTTTTTCCTTTATGATGGTGGCTGCACAACTCTAAATTTACTAACCTCGCTGAATTGTACATTTATAATAGGTGGATTTTATGGTACCTAAATTATATCTCAATATTCTCATTTAACACATAAACTTATCATATGATATGCAGTTTAATCCCTATATATCTATCTAACATCACACTATGTGCCACCCTATCCCTCTACAGTTTGGCAACAGTGGCTGAGTCCCCTGAGACTTTCCAGCTCCTTCCCCATCACAAGCCTTTATTTATAGATGCTGTTTTCTGCTTCCAGGCTCCTCCTTGGCCTCATGGTCTCATTATTACTCAAACATCTGGCCAGGCTCAGGGAGGAAATTCCACATTCATAGGTCCTTAAAACAGCATCAACAAAGAACCCCTATTTCATTAGTAATTATCACAGTTGGAATTTTACACTTACTGAATTATTTGTCATATCTCATTTTACTTCCCTGTATCTGTCTGTTACCCTCCCTCCCTCTCACCCAATGCCTATCACATAAGATCTAGTCCAGGGGTCCTCAAACTTTTTAAACAGGGGGCCAGTTCACTGTCCCTCAGACCATTGGAGGGCCAGACTGTGGGCCCCAGGATGAGTCGGCTGCTAAAGCAGGACAGGCAGTAGAGGCAAAAAACACCTGACGGGCCGGATGAATGTCCTAGGCGGGCTGCATGTGGCCTGCGGGCCAGAGTTTGAGGAACCCTGAATTCTAGTCAATAAATGCTGGTTGGATCAATTTTCCTGACTGAGAATTTCACTTACAATTCAAAACTATTAGCCAACTATTAGCCAACACTGTCTCAAATGCTTATCAAATGCCCCAGTGGAAATTTAGAAAACACTAACAAATATTTAATATTTTCAACCTGATACAATTCATTTCAATTGGGAAGAAAGCACTGACCTTTGAACATCGGAAGCAGACTAAGCACATTAGAATTAGTTCAAAATGGTAATGAAATTCAAATATAGTGAAATGTGAACTAATATCTTTAAGCGTAATTCCAAAAGGTCACAACTGTAAGTTATTAAGAATTACTGAAAATTAAGCACTTTTAAGACAGAGGAAAATTAAAGTTACAGATAAGAAATGTCAGTCTTTTCAGTAAAAAATCTAATACTAGATAAGCAGCAAGCTATAGAAGCAGAAGTTCAGGCATAGGTCAGGCATTACACACACACACAGAATCCAAATATGCTACAAGTTTCAAGTTAATACGAGGCAATAAGGTAGGAACAGTGGTAGGGACCTGAACTCTGCAAAGGTACAGACATAGATAAGATATACACATAACCAGACACTGTTCCCCAACTTGCTTTCTTATATTTGCTTACTACTCAGAAGTCACATAGCTAACAGTCTTAAAAATTCTTGGCTTTTTAAATTGCTCCCACAGATAATATCACTCTTGTGAAACCTATGGCTAGTCTGTGAGGTATCTTCCAGAACTTGCATTCTGATGGACCAACTGACCCAATCAGACCAATGGCCCATACCAAGGAACCAACTCAAGTTGTTTCACAACCTGGGAACTGAATGAGCACACAAAGACTATTTATGCTTCCCAGTCCTAAGTTCCTCTCTGGCCAATCAGCAGATTCAATTTCCTAGCCTTTTGCCTGCCAAACTATCTTTAAAAACCCTTTCTTACAAATTCTCAGGAAGACAAATTTGTGAACTTCCTCCCATCTCCTCACATGGCATCTGGATATTAAACTCTTTCTCTGCTATAATCCCCACCATCTCAGTGTAGTGGGAGGCAATGAATCTGGTAAGACTGTAACGCTATTGCACTAACAGTATCACCTCAAGGCATTATTCCCTTTATTCGGGAAAGAAGGCTCCTCCCACCGCATCACATCTGAGCACTGTCTAATCCTCAGCAGACCACTGGGTAGCAAGGCACAAACCTTAAGGTATAAAGATTACCCTGCTCCTGCCCTTTACTCAAATGAAGACGAGAATTAAACTTCAAAGTTCTGAGAAATTTCAGGAAACATAACAGAGGGACATCCATATGCCATCTACCAAAAAGCAATCTGAAACAAAGTTTTGCTATTTTGGCTTTGGCCTGCTAACACTATTAACTTAAAGAACAATGAGGTTATTTAAAAATATCAAAGTGAGTGGCGAGCGCCTGTAGTCCCAGCTACTCGGGAGGCTGAGCCAGGAGAATCACCTAAGCCCAGGAGTTGGAGATTGCTGTGAGCTGTGTGGCGCTACCACAGCACCCTATTGAGGGCAATTAAGTAAGATTCTGTCTCTTAAAAAAAAAAAAACTGAAAGAAAAAGAAGAAAAAAAATATATATATATATCTCAAAATGAATTAACCTGAAAATATGTACAATGTAACCACCAAGAATAAAGAAATTGTAAAACATACAAATATATCCCAGACTAAAGTTTACTCAAGGGTGGCACCTGGTTACTCACTGGGGCTCAGTGAGTAGGGCACCAGCCCCATATACCAAGGGTGGTGGGTTTGAATCTGTCCCCAGCCAAACTGCAACAACAAAAAAAAATACTTGGGCATTGTAGTGGGTGCCGGTAGTCCCAGCTACTCAGGAGGCTAAGGCAAGAGAATCACTTAAGCCCAAGAACTAGAGGTTGCCATGAGCTGTAACACCACAGCACTCTACCAAAGGTGACCAAATAAAACTCTTGTCTCTAAAAACATAAATAAATAAAGTTTACTCAAAAACAAATGACAAAAACTTGTTCATTTTTAAATCTAGAACAATTCAGAACATTACTAAAGATAAAAAAGAATAAAGTCAATATTAAATAATAAATAAGCGATGCTGAAGTGGAAAATGAAATCCGATGGATGAATGGTTTGAACAGATGATATAGTAGTGAACATACTGAGACATTCACCACCTGTGAATAATAATGCTGATGGAATAAAACGGGAAACGAAAGCATTTGCAAATTGTAAGTACTTCACATCCACGTGTCATTTAAATTTCACAGCAATGTCAGAAGGTAGAAGAACTTTTATCTTCATTTTATTGATTGATGGATTGATTGATTGATTGATTGATAGATACAGGGTGTCCTATTAGCGGCTAGGGTACAGTGGCAGGATCGCAGCTCACTGCAACCTCCAACTTCTGGTCTCAAGCAATCCTCGTATCTCAGTCTCCAAAAAGGAGCTGGGACAATAGGCTTGTGCCACCATACCGGGCTGTGGCTTAGAGAAGTTAATTTTTTAACTTCTCTAGTTAAAAAAAAGATATATTTTTTTGTAGAGTCAGGATCTGTTTAACTCAGGCTAGTCTCGAAATCCTTGGCTCAAGTAATCCTCCCACTTTAGCCTCCTAGAGTGCCAGGTTAGAGACGTTAGCCACCATGCCTGGCTGCGACTTAGAGAAGTTAATCAGTTTGCCCAAGGTTTTACAACCATATTGCAAAGAATCTCAGTTGCTGGCATTTGCCTGATCTTATAGAAGGTGCCAACAAAAAGTTTTCATACAACATAATTGCCCCACCTAACCTGGCATTCCCAGGTGTCAATTTCAGACATGTTAAAATGTGAATGAATGCATACCTTATACTTTACTAAATATGGTAGCTTGCAGCAACTTACAATGTACACCTAAAATATGTAGGATTTTGTTTGGGGAGATTTTTTATTTCATTGTGGCACTGCTATGGGAGGACAAAGACAAAACCAGATATGTCCCTGATTTTGGTGTAGTAAAGAAGCGCTACTGTCATCACTATGGATACAGAAGACAACATGGAATTAACAGTAATATGCTTTTCACTGCATTTTTGTCTATATGGAGGGCATTTAACCAAACAATAGTTATACCTGCTAAAAATCTGAGAACAATGATAATGTAGGTATTTCAAAAGTGAATTAAGGCACTAAGACACTCCTCAAATAGCTGAGTCCAACTTAGATATTTAACTTTATGGCTCGGTGCCTATAGCTCAACGGGCTAAGGCGCCAGCCACATACACCTAAGGTAGCGGGTTCGAATCCCCAGCCAGGACCCGCCAAACAATAATGATGGCTGCAA
>NW_003852710.1:325396-337419 GCF_000181295.1 Otolemur garnettii
AAAAAAAAAAAAAAAAGATATTTAACTTTATAATTTGAGTTCACATGCAAATTTATATCACAAGCCACAGAAAGGAAACTGCATTTAAAAACTGTAGCCCGCATCCTTATGTTTAAGGATGTTTATCTTTAAACTATCCCAGTACACTATGGAAGATAATTTTCCAACATGCAACCTCAACCTCTCAAGAAGTGGGGCAGAGTAACTTCAGGTATGCCAACAATGCTGCCCAGTGAGAAGAGACCACATAAACACTGGGCCACTAAGGAAAATGGATAGAGCTTAATGCTGTCCTGCCCCAAAGCAAGTGCTTGGCCGGGAGAGGGTAGACAGGCTGCATACTGAAGGCAAGTGTACAATGTAGAATCCCCAGAAACAGAGTAACAGAGAGAGGCCATAGCTGAACATAAGCAGGAAGACAATGTTGAGGGTGGAGGGGACTTAGCACAAGACAGTGTATGCCATCATGACTCCCTTCATGGCTTAGGAAGACCTCTGCAGAACCACTCCAGTAGGTATGTGAATTAGATAAACCAAATGTGATTACTGAGCTAAGAGACAGGACTAACATCTGGGCTTTCTGGAATATTTTGTACCTAAGAGAAATTAAGGAATAGCCATGGTATTTTCCTGCTAATGTAATATAAGAATACCGAAAACAGTTAACAACGGGAAATGGAAGGTGTTTTGGGGTTCTTTTAGCATTTCACTTATGAGATAGGGAAGTGTAAGTATAACTGCCTTGGAGATGGGAAACACATTCTCTAGCTCTTCAACACTTGCCTGCAGAGAACAGTATCTGATCTCCACATATGAGAAAAAAGGAATGAAGGAAAGATTAAGGCTCCAGCAGCCCCAGGCCCCTTCTGAGCATTTACCAGACTCTAAGGAAGACACTTGTTTACTTTCCTGCCTCCCTATTTGAGAACTCAGTAATAAAGCCATGATTAGAATTACAGGCACAGATTCCAGCCACTTACCACAAGATGCTACATTTTCTCACTGCTGTGGAACAAACTACCCAAAACTTTATTGCTTCAAACAGCCACGATTTCATATTTCTCATAATTCCAAGGGTTGGCTAGGCAGCTATACCTGACTTACTCATGCTGCTACACTAGGCTCATCAGGGAAAGCAGAATCAACCTCTCCATGTGGCCTTTTCTCCCACACTTCTTCACAAAGTGACAGCAGCATCCCAAGGGTGTTCACCTGCTACACATAGTGCCTCTGCTTGCATCATGTCAGCCCATGTCCTATTGGCTAATTCAAGTCACATGACTGAGTCCAAAGTCAAGGAGGGAGAAATAGACTCTACCACTTGATGGGTAGAATTCTTGCATGTCACTCACTAAACAATGTAGCATGTAGGACAGGTGGCATAGACTGCTCTGAGCTAGCCAGCTTAAAAGGCTGTGTGCTCCCTATATGTGTAAATATGTGTTACATATTTCTTTAGAATTCCTTACAGTACTCTGTGCCATCAGATACTTCTTTGATATTCCTTACAATGTTCTACACAAGTAGAGGAAAAATACTTGTGAGTAATACTTATGTGTAAATATGTGTTACATATTTCTTTAGAATTCCTTACAGTATTCTGTACTATCAGATGTTTCTTTGATATTCCTTACAATGTTCTACACAAAGTAGAGGAAAAATATTCCTGGAACTTTGTGTCTCTTTATGACTAAGTTTTGTACCTTTCCAGTTACCTAACTATTCTCCATCCCATCATATATGTTGTATATAATAATAAAAAAAAAATGAAGGAAAATACTTCCCCCATCTCCCTATGGTTAAATTCCAAAGGTGATTAATGTCTAATAAGAATTGGTAATTTTATTATTAACTTGAATGCAGATGGTGAAATGTAAAAAACTCAGGTTTATTATTTGCTCTATAATTCTGGAATCCATTCTTTTTAATTTCTTATACCTAGAAAACACCTTCTTGCAAGAAACTATAGTTAAAAAAAGTTTCTGTCAATCATTAAAATAAGAACCTAAGGTCTAAAGTAACAGCAATGTAAATCAGGTAATAGTTATTTGTTTTCCAAGTGAGCTATCACTTCTCAGAAATTTTTATTTCATTTTAAATCCTTCAGATGGGAAAGACATAAAATATTTAAGTCAATTATCCTGATCAAACAAATAGACAATCATATATTTTCAAAGTCTGACCCAAACACTGAATAGGCTCACCCATGATTTTCTGAACATCTTCTAAGCACCAGACACTAAGAAGTGAAAAACTCCAGAAGGGAACTAAAG
Source organism: Otolemur garnettii (assembly GCF_000181295.1). Classification (NCBI taxonomy): domain Eukaryota; kingdom Metazoa; phylum Chordata; class Mammalia; order Primates; family Galagidae; genus Otolemur; species Otolemur garnettii. The sequence goes on from NW_003852710.1 coordinate 327,670, forward strand.
CTATCCATTCTTTCCCTAAAAAATATTAGGGAAAATTTTCCAAATAAAATATAAAGAATACTCCCATTTTTTAAATTACTCTACAGAATAATGTGCTTGTGCTTGTCTCTGCTTCTACCAGCTGAATTGTATGACTTATCAAAAATTCACTTTTTATCTCCAAACTTGTTTATGTCAGTTGTATTCATTGCTGCAACTGTACAATTGAATACTATACAAACTGTGACTACAAAAATAAGTTATTATTTCTTTCTTTTTTATTTTGAGACAGAGCCTCAAGCTGTTGCCCTGGGTAGAGTGCTGTAGCATCACAGCTCACAGCAACCTCCAACTCCTGGGCTCAAACGATTCTCCTGCCTTGGCCTCCCAAGTAGCTGGGAATACAGGTACCCACCACAACACCTGGCTATTTTTTGGTTGCAGCCGTCATTATTGTTTGGCAGGCCTGGGCTGGATTCAAACCCGCCACTTTAGGTGTATGTGGTTGGCACCTTAGCTGTTTGAGCCACAGGTGCTGAGCCATAAGTTACTATTTCTATAAAAACTAAGTTGAATACTTTTAAAATTATCCATATAGGCATAGTAGTTTCCTTAAAAATTTTTGACAAACTGACTAGCGTGTTCGCGGCTCACGCCTATAATCCTAGCAACTCTAGGATGGATTGCTTGAGCTCAGGAGTTGGAGACCGAGATCAGCCTAAGCAAGCACGAGATCCTGTCTCTAAAAATAGGTAGGCACGTAGGCACTGTGGCGGCACCTATAATTCCAACTACTTGGAAGACTGAGGCAAGATCTCTTGAGCCCAAGAGTTTGACGTTGCTGTGAGCTATGATACTACAGTGCTCAATCCCAAAGTGACCAAGTGAGACTCTGTCTAAAAAAAAAAAAAAAAAAAAAAAATTGACAAGACAGTAAGTTGGTAAGACAACTATAAAAAAACTAGAAAAAAATTCTAAAATTTTAAAAAAAAATTGATAAGACAAAAGTTGGTAAGACAACTAGAAAAAAACTAGAAAAAAATTCTAAAATACTAGAATTACATTCTCAGATTGCTTCAAATGTTTCTGAAGTCTCAACCTAATTTAAAGAACATGAAACTAAAAAAACATATCAGAACAATGATATGGAATTTCAATCAATGCACCTATTTCAAAAGATTGTACTGCTATATTCCACACTACTCCCAGAACAAAACACCTGAATGTTTCCTAAAGCTATTCTGCTTAAAACTGAAATCCAGCTGAGCACAGTGCCTCATGCCTATAATCCCAACACTTTGGGATGCCAAGATGGGAGGACCACTTGAGGCCAGGATTCAACATCAGCCTGGGCAACATAGCAAGACCACATCTCCATAAGAAATTAAAAATTAGCCAAGCATGTTGGTGTATGCCTGTAGTCCTAGCTAACAAGGAGGCCAAGGGAACACAGAAGGCTAATCTTTTTTTTTGAGACGGAGCCTCAAGCTATCCCCTTGGGTAGAGTGCTGTGGCATCACAGCTCACAGCAACCTCCAACTCCTGGGCTCAAGCGAGTCTCCTGACTCCGCCTCCCAAGTAGCTGGAACTTCAGGCGCCTGCCACAACGCCTGGCCATTTTTTGGTTGCAGCCATCATTGTTGTTTGGCGGGCCCGGGCTGGGGATTCGAACCCGCCACCTTAGGTGTATGTGGCTGGCGCCTTAGCCGCTTAAGCCACAGGTGCCGAGAAGGGCAATCTTTTGACCCAGTGGTCAATCAGAAATGGGTGCACTTACCGGAATTACGTATCATTCCTTATCATTGTTCTGCTATAAACTACCCTCTATAGAGTGGCAAAAAATTTTTTTAAATATGTACGTACAAGATATTGACTGCAGCACTTTGTAACAGCAAGAGACTCAACACAACCCAAATGTTCATGAATATGGAACTGGTTGAACAAACTACGGCACATCAATACAGTAGAATATGATATAATTGTAAAAAAGGCATGAAGAATGCTTCTATACATTTCTAAAGAGTGATCAGCAGGAAATAATAAGACAAAAAAGCAAGAAAGAAATTATGCATGTGTGTTACCATTCACCAAAGATGGGGCTGAGAGACAGAAATCAACTATAAGTTAGTGTGCATGCAAATGCACACACACATGCTTATGTTTTAAATGGAACTAGGGGGAGAGAAACACGGTAGAGGTGACAGGAATCAGAGACTATTCTGCTTTATCTACATACTTGGTTCTCAAACCATGTACGTGTGTTCCTTATTTTTTTTAAAAAACAATCAAAAACCTTGAATCCCTAAAATTCAAAAGCAAAATGAAACAAAACTTAAATGCTTATTGTATTAGTGGTATAACCATACAAAATAGGAATTATTTCAAATGACTTAAATAACAGCATCACTGGACATTCCTAGGAAAATCTATCCTAAGAATAAAAAGAATTGAAGAAAAATACTGGGATACATTCGGCAAAATCCATAGTATAAGAAAAGACACAGAAAAAAAAATGACATTTTTTTAAACTAGTTTCAGTATTTATATTGTTAGGAGTAACACTGATAAGTAATGGTATCAACATTACTAGGAACCAATATTTTCAGCGTCAGATATAAATATACAAGTTGTTCAGTAAAATCCTCTACTCCTAAAATTTGTATTAAACACAAAATCAGTATGAAATTCATAAAGCATTTTCTCTTAAAAAAGACAACAAAATATTTCCTAGCTCAGTCTACTCAGAAATGCTAGAAGCACAACTAATCCATAGTATCCACACTGTGGTCTCTAAATACAATTTGCCTCTGAAAGGGACCAGGATTGGTTGAAGAAAGAACTGATTCCAGATCTATGGTAGGAAATGTACAAAATGAGTCTGGATATCTTATCGCATAAGAAAGCAAGGAGCCATCAGCATTATTCATGTCAAAAAGACTCAGGAGCTGGCCAGATGCACTGGCTCATGTCTGAAATCCTACCTAGTACTCTGGGAGGCCAAGGTGAGAGGATCCCTTGAGCTCAGGAGTTCAAGACCAACCTGAGAAAAAGAGAGATCTGTCTCTACTAAAAATAGAAAAATCAGCCGGGCACTGTGGTAGATGTCTGTAGTCCCAGCTACTTGGGAGACTAAGGCAGGAAGATCACTTGAAGCCAGGAGTCTGCTGTGAGCTAGGCTGACACCAAGACACTCTAGCTGATGCAACAGAGACTCTGTCTTAAAAAAAAAAAAAAAAAAAAAAAGACTCAGGTGCTAACCTGAAGGCACTCCCACTGCCCAAAGAAGGGACAATTTGATCATCAATAAGAATAACTATGATGAATTTAAGAAATCAAATATGTTAAAAATTCAAGTGTTCATAATGATACTTCTTCAAATAAAGGAAAAAACATCATTGGCCAGCTTTAAAAATATTAAGGACTTTCCAAGAGTTAAAATAAAGCAAAAATAATTACTTATCTAACTTGACTTCCCTGTATCCCTAGGTAACCAAACAGTTTGTGAGAAAAAACTTCTATACATAAGTATTCCAGATAATAAATGAAGAAGAAAGAATGACGAAACTGGAATAGCAACATTTTGCAAACTCATAATGAACTAATGGATGTATGCAAATTATAAGTGGCCATTACACTCCCCATCAAAAAATCAGACATTATGTGCTGTTGGGAACACACACTATGCCCTATGAAATATTCTTGCAACAAAAATTACCCTTAATCAGATCAAACCTCTAAAACTAACATCCAGTTCACAGGAAACACAGGCAAGAAGGGAAGTATGTTAAATGAAATTACTAAGATACATTTAGCAAAATTCATAGTATGAGCAACTGCATGAGAAAAATGACAGGATTTCTTCAAGTGATTACCTTTCAATAACAAAGAAAATAAATAGGAAGGGGAACTTGTAGGTTGAAGGATATTAAAGAAAACCTATTAACTGAATGAAATATGTGGACCTTTTGTAGATCCTGATTCGAACAAATCAACTGGGGAAAAAAAGCATGAAATAACTTTGGGATGACAGTGGTATTGTTATTGGTTCTAAGAAAACAGCCCTTGTCTCTCAGTGAAAGTAATATTTACAGATAAAAATGAAATGATAACAAGAATGTGCTCCAGAAATGGAGTGGGAGAGGAATACAAGGGAAACAAAAGAAGCTATGAATGGACGCCGGCTGGTGCCAGGCACACAGTGCTTCACTGTACTCCTGCTCTACTCTTGTGTACGTTTGAAATCCTCCATAAGAAAGTTTTCAAAATTTGATGAGCGACTGTAAATCTGGATGCTTTAAGTTAATAATAAAATTTTCATGACATACCAAATTTTTCAGAATCTCCTGCTTTACAGTAAAAAGCCTCTATAGTTCTCTTGGTAGAAGTGGCAACACCAAACTGGGCAACACAGTGAGATGCTGTCTCCACAAAAAATTTTAAAATTAGGCAGGCATGGTGGCAGGCACTTATAGTCCCAGCTACTCAGAAAACTCAGACAGGAGGATCTCTTGAGCCCAGGAATTTGAAACTACAGTGAGCTATGATCACATCACTGCCCTACAGCCTAGTCACAGACAAAATATTCTATCTCAGAAATACACAAACAAAAAAGTGGCAACATTTTACACTTCATCTGTCTGTCCTCTGGGACTCATGTCCCTTATTTCTCTAAACTATAAGCTAAAAGCACAAAGCTTGACATAGAAGGTACTTGATAAACATTAAACAAATGAACTGTTTGCTATCCTTCTCCCCTGCTCTGCTAAACCCTTCTAAGCTCTAATCTACTGATCCAATTTGGTAGTAAAGGATGAGTCAACAGAACTAAGGATAAAAAGGTAAAAGAAATCCAAAACCCTACTTTTAACCCTCTTAACCTATATTCCATAAAAGATAATTATTTTTTCTGTGATTAAAAAAACACAAAATTTACCAAATTAACTATTTTAATAATTAATTTAATAGCATAACTCACACAAGAGGAAAACTCAATTTTTCTGGAAGAGGCAGGAAGGAGGAGAGGGGGACTGCTGTGCTCTCATCTTATGGGCACAGTATAAGGGTACATGGCACATTTTCTGAGTGAGGGGCACAACTACAAAGGGACCTTACCTAACAAACACCAACACTGTAACCTGATTGTTTGTACCCTTGTCTTAATCTGAAATAAAAATAAATAACTAGCTAGCAAGCATGAGAACAGAGTAGCAATTTGAAGGGTAACATGGTATCCATCACTCACACTACCCCACATAAACCAATAATGTTAAGCATATTCACACTGTTGTGAAATAAGTCTCTAGACGTCTTCATCTTGCAAAACTGAAACGATACCCATTACCCATTGCACAATAAAAGAGGCCTATTCGTAATACTTCCCCCATTGCCTCCTCTACTCTACACACACCTCTAGCTACCACAACAGCTTGTAAAGTATCGTTCTTCTGACAATATACTTCTTTATTTTAAAGAAATAAAGATATACATAAAGTAGTACATATCAAGGCCTAAAGAAAAGAAACATGTTGTGGACTGCTAGTACAAGAACTGCAGATAGAAAAAAAAAAAAAACTAGTCCTTCAAGGAAACAGGGAAGGTCTGAAGCATGACTGTGAACAGAAGACCTTTATGATCTCTGTGCAGAGGAAAGGAAGACAGGATTGTAATGTGGCGTCAGATTCGCTTCACAAATGGAAGTGAGGAAGTAAGACAGGAGGAGGCAGTAAAGAAGAGGTGAGGCTGGCTACAGAAGCAGTCATTTCACAGCTGCAATCAACAAAGGCTTACCATTCCTTAGGCTGCCCCACAGCAATGACAGCAAGACCCCTGCCATCAGGGGTCAAATCAACAGATGCCTCAGATCAGGTACTTAGAGAAGCACTGTGCCGCCCTCATTCAACAGACTTTTAGTAAAACATGCCTATACAGGCCTATTGAAAAAAAAGACTTAGCTATAAATGTGGTAACAATAACCTAAACATATTTTTTTTGAGACAGTCTCACTTTGTCACCCTTAGTAGAGTTCCATGGCGTCATAGCTCACAAAATCTAACATATTTATGAAAACTGATGACTGACACTCTTCTGTTACTACAGTTCTAACTAACCTTAGTAGTAGATAAACCCTTATTCTTTTATCGAAATTACTTTCATACATTTTTCTTCATAAGCACAATTCCCAGCCTGAGTCTGCACTGGGACCACTCTAGGAAAGATAACGGAGATTTTGCACATGACTGTGGGACACTGGCAGGAACAGGCCAGCCAAGGGCCTATTTCCAAAGGGGACCTAGAAATCTCCCAGTGGAAGGAGAAACTGGGATGGGACACTCATGCTAAAGCAAAAGTCCAGGTTTAATTCAAAAAGAGCCAGAGAGCATGTGAACAGACTAGTGGTTTGAAGGATAACATGGTATCTGCTGCTCACACTACCCCCACATAACGCCAAGGAACTGTGTGTCATGTTAAAGACACTATTCAAAAACACTCAGTAGAACAATAAAAGTCAAGGAATCAGCAGCAAAGGAAGCAGCAGCTGTTAGCCACAGGTTGTGACAACAGCAATGGGTGATAATGACTATTCTGGTGACCACAGCCACAACAGCTGCCTGTCACATGACAATGTTTGCGCTGACAATAATAGCTGCATTCTGGTTCTGCAACAGAGGTGGTGACTCTCAATTGTGCCTCCATCACCAACAGGCTGTGTGTGTATTGTGTGTATGTAAAAATACATGCTGATATTGTGTGTAACACTCAACTATTGACACGGTGGCTGGAGAGCACTCAGGCAGAAAACGTGGATGGAATCACAAGGGAACGTTCACGTTTTCTATATTGACTAGTCTTTTTAGATTTTTTAGGACCACAAATAAAACTATTTTAAAGAAATAAAGATATACATAAAGTAGAACATATCAAGGCCTAAAGGGAAGAAACATGTTGTAAAATCAGTAAAACTAAATACAGAATTTATAGTGAAGTCCTGTTTGTGCAATGACAATTCTTGCTTTTTCAAATCAAACAAATATTCCAAATACTTGTATTTTAAAAAAGAAAAGGTATGGTTTAATACATAATAATTTGTGGCAATTTTGATTATTCAGGAAGAATACAAATTTTGGAAAAGGAATAATTTTAGCCTTGTCCTAATCATCTGGAAACTGGAAGATAGTGAACATCCCATAAACTTAATAGGCCATCAAAGGCAGAACAACATAAAAACTCAAGATTTAGTCAAAAGACCTAGGCTGAGAGCTGGGTTTGCCAACACTGCTAATGAACCTTGCAGCACATTCACACAGAGCTTACCGCATAGCAGGCTAGTACTACACACTCACATACACTAACTAAATCAACCCTCACAACCTCATCAGGTGGATCCTACTATCATCTGCATTTACCCATGGGGAAACTAACAGAAGTGGACTGGTGTGCTCAGAATCCCTCAGCTGGTAAGGGCCAGAGCAGATGGCCCATAGCAAGCCTTGTCCAAATTTAACAGGGCTCCTCATGTCTCTCTGTCTGAATTCCAACTTAGTGCTTTTAAAAAGAACAAATGCCATAATAAATGTAAAAATTGCTTTGCAAACCATACATGGTATACAGATGATAGTTGAACATCTATCACTCACAAACATGCTATGATTTTTTCATTTGCCTTTATATACTGTAGAACACAATATAATTAATTTTTTAAAAATATAATGGACCATAAAGCCATTCTTGTCTTACTGATTCATACACCTAAGAATTTGTTTTCATTTAATTGAAGATGCTCTTAAGGATATTGATATTTCAATAAAGATAAACATTACTGGAGATTTAAAACCTTCATAAATACAACTGAAAGCCTGCATTTCTTTCTTGGCTAGAATCCTAAGAACAAAAAAATTCTAAGTGTGCATTAGACTCACCAATTTTCACACTAGAATAAACATCATAAAAAATTTCTAATTTACCAAACCTATTTCTGAACCAGGATCATTTGTATTCTAGGTTAGAGGATTTTATTTTTATATCCTCCATGGCACCAAAAAGAATTTTAAACAGTTTAGAAATATTCAGGATGGACATGCCATCACGGCACTCAGCCCAGGGAAGGAGCTTTGCTCACGGGACCCTTCTTTCCTCCAACACATAGGCATCTGCATCTGCCCCAAAGACAGCCAATCCACAGGTCACACTTTAGTTAAATGGTCAATATATGAAGATACTTACTTTGTGTGTGCTTCTGTTTAAAACATCCTATTTTATATATACAGTTTATTTACATTGAACTAACTCACAGGCAACAGCACTGCAACTCCTGTTTGAGTGAAGCCTGTCCAAGAGATGTGTTTTCTCCAAAAGCCACATCACAGCCTTAAAAACACTGCACACCTCACCACTATCCGTGGGGCCATTTTAAACAAAAAAATCACCAACAAAATGACAAAATGTGAAAGATGTAGCACTGAACAGACTGGGGAAAGGACCCTTGTTTATAGTACGAGAGCTGACACAGGAAGACAGAGTAGAATGTTGCCTTATCTGACCTCAGCTAGGAAAGTGGGAATCAATATATAACACAGATTTTTTGCTGCTCTGTGCATGTGTGTGAATGACCACAAAAGCACTTTTAAGTAATGGTCTGGGAGTTACAAATAAATCTTTCAATTTTCACAGATATGGTATCCACAAAAAATAAGGATCAACTGTGTATCATTAAATGTATTAAATATAAAGAGATTAAAATGTTCCACTGAAAAGGCATTGACAGATTGCAAAGAAAAAAAGAAACCCAATCATGTCTATAAGAATACACTTTGAATATAAAGGCACAGGTTAAGAAGTTGGTAAAAATACAGCATACAAACACTATCAATAATGTGGATAACACACTTTCCACAACTGACAATGACATAAAATGAAATTTTAAAAATTGAGCTGGAGGAAATGGCTCACATCTATAATCCCAGAACTTTGGGAGATCAAGGCAGGAGGATCACTTGAGGCCAGGAATTTGAAAACAACTTGGGTGATCTCTAAACCCCATTTCTACAGTATTTTTTCTAAAAATTAGCTAGCCATAGTGGTATGCACCTGGAATACTAGCTACCTTGGGAGGCTGAGGTGGGAGGAATGCTTGAGCTCCAGAGTTCAAAGATGCAGTGAGCTGACTGTACCACTGCATGTAAGCCTGAGTAAGGTAGCAAGACCCCATCTCTAAAAATAAGTAAATAAACAGATAAATAAATACCTGAATAGCCATGTATCTATTAAATAAACTGACTACCCTACCCTTTTGTAAAAAGGAAAATCAAAATTTTGATGGTTTTGCTAGTGAATTTTATCAAATATATAAAGAAGAAATAAAGGAGAAAACATCACCAAACTTATTTTAGAAAAGTCACATAACCTATAACCAAAACACTTTTTTTAATTACCAAAATGAAGTTGCACTGAGCTGTGATAATGTTACTGTATTCTAGCCCAGACAAAAGAACAACAAAAAAAAAACCCCCAAAAAACCACAAAACATGACCATAGTTTATGTACTTTATGAACATAGATGACAATATCCTTAGCAAAACAAGAGAAAAATTAAAGTCAGTAACTTACAAAAAGAATAATATATCATTGCTGGTGGGAATACAAACTAATACATTCCTTCTGGAAAGATGTTTGGAGAACACTTAGAGATCTAAAAATAGACCTGCCATTCAATCCTACAATTCCTCTACTAGCTATATATCCAGAAGACCAAAAATCACATTATAACAAAGATGT
>NW_003852710.1:338208-343695 GCF_000181295.1 Otolemur garnettii
CAGCACATTGTACCCCATGATTCCATTAATGTACACAGCTATGATTTAATAAGAAAAAAAAAAGAATAATATATCATGATCATAATGGGATTTATCCCAGGAATATGAAGTTTGGATAAATGTTTTAATATCAATACCATTATATCACTTACCATAATAACAGACACCAAAAAAAGCTTTTGACAAAGTTCAACATCTATTCTGGTTTAAAAATATAAAAACACTCAGCACACTAGAAACAAAAAGAAAATTCTTGAAACATATAAACCTACAGAAAATAAAAATAACAAAATATTGAGGACTTTGCCTACTTCTTACCAGTTCTACTCAACATTATTGTATATAAAAAGGTCCTAGCTAATGAAATATGGCAAGGAAAAGAAAAAGGCATAAAGATGGGAAAGGAAGATGTAACTTTCTTTTAACAGGCTATGTAATTGTTAACAGAAGAAAATTCCTGAGAAATCTAAGTCAGCCTAGCCAAATTCATCTAACTAAATTTGCAAAGTTGAAGGATAGAGGTCAATATACAAAACTCAATTGTATTTCTACTACCAACAAAAAGAAAATAAAATTTTAAAAAGGTTTCTTAATGTCAAAAGCCTGTATTTGGAATAAACTTGACAAAAGACATGCAAGTCCCATATACCAAAAACCAGGTGTCCTCAAACTACGGCCTGTGGGCCACATGCAGTCCGCCTAGGACATTTATCCAACGGGTGTTTTTGCCGCCATTGCCTGTCCTGCTCAGCAGCCAACTCGTCTAGAGGCCAGCAGTCTAGCCCTCCAACGGTCTGAGGGACAGTGAACTGGCCCCCTGCTTAAAAAGTTTGAGGACCCCTGCTGAAAACTATAAGACATTGATGATCCTGCAGAACGCAGGTTCAGCTGCCCACCACCAGAGAACCAAACACAGAAGGGGAGTGTTGGTGAAGGAAATAGTTTATTCAGTGTCAGACTACTGTCTCAAAACCATCCCATCTTTCTCTGTTACTGAGCAACTTATAAAGGGAAGGGGTAAAGGCGGTTGGTGACAGAAAACAAGTTTTGTCTAAGTGATCATGACTTGCTCCATGGTTACCAGCAAACAACAGGTATCTGGTGATGGTCTGTTATTACCAGCCTGTGGGTGGCCTATTCCCTACTCTGTTTTCCTCAAGGTTGTTTTCAAATCTTTTACAGAACAGCTGTTCTAAGACAGAACCAGCCAAAAGCAAAATGGAAGCAAAATGGCTTCCCTTTAGCTAGCCTAGCATTATAGTCTGAATGCCTCTTGAGGTATGTTTACACTGAGAGAAATTAAGTAGCTAAATAAATGGATATATGCACCATGTTTGTAATTCAGAAGATTCAGTATTGTAAAGATGTTGATTCTGCCCAATTCACAATTCCAACCGTATTCCCCACCGGGCATTTTTATAGAAAATTGGCCATTTGAGTCTAAAATTTTATATGGAAATACAAAGAACTTAGAACAGCCCAGATAATTTTAAAAAACAATAAAATTAAAGGACTTACACCCGTGGTCCCCAACCTTTTTGGCACCAGCGACTAGTTTCATGGAAAACAATTTTTCCACAGACGGAGGACGGCATTAGATTCTCATTGGAGCACACAACCACGATCCCTCCTGTGCACAGTTTACAACAGGGTTCACACTCCTTTGAGAATCTAATGCCACCCCTGATCTGACAGGAACCAGAACTCAGTCAGCAATGCCAGCAATGGGGAACAACTGTAAAATCAGGTCCTCACCTCCTGATGAGCCCTGAGCTTCTAACAGGCCAAAGAGTGGTACAGGTCCTCACCCCAAGGGCTGGGGACCACAGACTTACACTACCTGACTTCAAGACTTCTCACAACTGGCTCGGCGCCTGTGGCTCAAGTGGCTAAGGTGCCAGCCACATACACCTAAGGTGGCAGGTTCGAATCCAGCCCGGGCCCGCCAAACAACAATGACGGCTGCAACCAAAAAATAGCCGGGCATTGTGGCGGGTGCCTGTGGTCCCAGCTACTTGGGAGGCGGAGGCAGGAGACTCGCTTGAGCCCAGGAGTTGGAGGTTGCTGTGAGCTGTGATGCCACGGCACTCTACCCAGGAGGATAGCTTGAGGCTCTGTCTCAAAAAAAAAAAAAAGACTTCTCACAACTAAGAGAGTATCACATTAGTCTAAGGATAGGCAGATAGATCAAGAGAACAGAACAGAATCCAGAAACAGACTCACACTTACATAGTATACTGATTTTCAAAAGAGGTGTCAAAGTAATTCAATTAGGAATGGAAAAGCCTTTTCAACAAATTTAGATCAACTAAATAGTCATACAGAAAAAAAGAAATAATTTGAGATTGATAATAGATCTACACCTAAAAGCCAAAACATAAAACTTTTAAAACAAACACAGAATATCTTTGCATACTGAGTTTGGGCAAGACACAAGAAAAGCATTTGACAAAATTCAACATTAGGAAGGCACTAGAAGTACCCACTGGTGTTAGATTATCATTGGTAGCATCAATATGAAATCACAGGCTGGGGAGGTGGCTCCCACCTGTAATGCTAGCACTTTGGAAGGCCAAGGGGCAGGAGTTCAAGACCAGCTAGACCCAAGAGTGAGACCCTGGTATCTACAAAAAAAAAAAAAAGAAAAACTTAGCTAGGCCTGGTGGTACATCCCCGATACTTGGGAGACTGAAGTAAGAAGTTCACTTGAGCCCAGAAGCATGAGATTGCACTGAGAGCTATGATCATGAGATTGCACTGAGAGCTATGATCACGCCACTGCACTCTAGCCCAGGCAGCACGAGATCCTATCTTAAAAAATAATAATAAAATACATAGAAATCACTGTTTTTAGTACACAAATATGTATATACATAGTTGCTGCTATGGTCTAAATGTGTTCCCCAAAATTCATATGTTGAAACTTAATCACCAATGTGATAATATTAAAGCGGTCATTAAATCAGGGGGGTAGGCCAGGCACAGTGGCTCTCACCTAAAATCTGAGCACTTTGGGAGGCCAAAAGGAGAAGATTGCTTAAAGTCAGGCATTTGAGACTAGCCTAAGCAAGAGTAAGATCCCATCTCTACAAAAATAGAAAAATGAGCTGGGCATGGTGGCATGCATCTGTAGTCCAAGCTACTCAGGAGGCTGAAGCAGGAGGGTCACTTGAACCCAGAAGTGTGAGGCTACAGTGGGCTATGATCAATGCCATTGCACCCTAGCCCAGGAAACAGGGAGACTCTGCCTCCAAAAAGAAAAAAAAAAAAATCAGGAGGACAGAGGCTTCGTGAATGGGATTAGGACCATATAAAAGGAGCTGGAGGAAACTAGCTTGGCCCATTTGCCCTTTTAGTCTACTGCCATCGGAGAACACAGCAGGAAGGCCCTCACCAAAGAGTGAATGCTGGCTCCTCCATCTTAAACTTTACAGCTTCCAGAACTATTACGAAATAAATTTATATGGTTTACAAATTACAGTCTCAGGTATTTTAAGCCATACAAATGGACTATGACAGATGAATAAATTAAAAATATGAATATATATGTATCTAAATATAAACATACTAAGATTTCCTTACTTGGTCCACTGAGAGAGCCTAGGACACACCAGCTGCAATAAAAACATCATGGACCCAGATCTTGATTTCCAAATACCTTTCCCCATTACCAGGAACAAGTCTCCTCCTTGTTCCTTGATTCAAGGACTGGAATATACAGAATGAACCCAGAGGCCTTTTTGCACCGGAAAGTAAGTGATTAAACAATAACAGATACACATTAAAAAGACTAAGGAGCCGGCTTGAAAGTGTTTATACGGACCAATTCTGAAACAATTTGAGTGTCCAAATAATCAGAGCAATAAATTACAGGCGACTAAATAAGAACATGTATACGAATCATTCCAATGAATTGAATGAATAAATAAAGGGAGGTGAAGGGAAATCTCTTTCTTACGGTAGAAAGCCAAATACTAACTACAGAAGGAAGTATGCAGTTAGAAAATCATCACTGGGTGCTAAAACTACTGAGTGAAAAGTCTGGTGAGGAACAGGGTAGTTAGGCAATGTCAATACATATTAACTTCAAGGAGAAAAACAGTATTGTGGCAATAAAGAAATACAGCAGATGTCACCTTAACCAACTGTGCAAAGTTATCACCAATACTGAAAGTAACATCAGATGGCTCCTAATATAACGCACTGAGAAGAACAAAATCACCTTTTTGTCTTCCCTACCTAAAATGTACAATCTGAATCCAGCCAGGAGGAATCTTCAGATAAGCACAAAGTGAGGGACATTCTAGAAAATAACTGTTCTGTACTTTTCAAAAACGTCAATGTCAACAAAGGCAAAGAGAAGTTAACAAAGTAATCCAAATCAAGAGAGACTAAAGAAATATGATGACTAAATTTTGGGTGATTCTCAATTATGTATTGCATAGGAAAAACAAAAGGGCAATAAAGGACATTACAGGGACAACTGCTGAAATTGCAATGTGAATTGTGAATTAGATAACAACATTATACTAATTATTAAATTTCTTGACTAATAATTTTATCATGGTTCTGTAAAAGAATGTCCTGGCTCTAAAGAAATACACATTCGAGACCAGCCAGAGAAAAAGCCAGGCAGACAGGTAGATAAGCAGTGAGACCGCCCAGAGACTGGCCACCATGCACCACATCTCAGGCAGCCACCCTCCCACCAGCGTGGTGTGTTCCTGTTCTCCATGGATCTGTTCAGAAAGAAAGGAAGAGGCAGGTGTTGGGGGAGGACCCTTAACACTCCGCTCCCACCACATTTTGTGACCCTCATCTTAGAGTCCCTTTTTTGTTTTTTAAAGCCAGCAGTTCTCCAGTTAAAAATGTTATTATTCAGGGGTTTTGGTTTTGTGAAGTTGCTGTCCCCACAGCCACCTGGATTCCTGGAAGATTCTGTGTATTAAAGGCATCTCTGAAGCTCTTGCTTTTGTTTTAAGGTCCGGCGTTTTCCAAACAGGTTTGTTTTACATTTCACCTTGGAGTATCCCATGGTGGTGAACAGACAGGAGGTTTTTATTTTAAGCCACTTGTGTGGAGATTGACATCCTTGAGAGTTTCTTTCAATCAAGCCCCAAGATTTTGCCTTTTCAAAATAAACCTGAGGATAATCGAATGCCTTAGAGCCTGTGCCAGGACCTTGCTGGGCCTTCCCCTTCACTTCCACTCTGTATGTATTATAAAAATAAAAATAAATGCAGATATTAAAAAAAAAAAAAAAGAAATACACATTCAAGGCTCAGCGTCTGTAGCTCAGTGGTTAGGGTGCGGCCACATCACCAGAGCTGGCAGTTTCAAACCCAGCCCCGGGCCTGCTAAACAACAATGACAACTACAAGAAGAAAATAGCCAGATGTTTTGGCAGGCGCCTGTAGTCAGAGCTACCTGGGAGGCTGAGGCAAGAGAATTGCTTAAGCCCAAGAGTTTGAGGTTGCTGTGAGCTGT
>NW_003852710.1:343851-346969 GCF_000181295.1 Otolemur garnettii
CATCTATAAAAGTAATAAAGCTAACAAGGTAAAATACAATCAATAAATCCTAGAAAAGGAAAAAGGACATGTGGTAACTGCTTGTACTCTTCATATATTTTGTAAAATATTAAAATCACATAAAAAATTACATATAAAGCAAAAGACATAATTAAAAAATACAGAATGATTTTGAAAAATATGACAAAAAGGCACTACTCTCAATATACAAGGCAGCTGTATGAAGCAAACTTTTTAAAAAGCAGGAACACCCCCAAAAGATCAACAGGAATAGAACAATCAATTCACAAAAAACCCTAATTGACTTTTAAAGGAAAAACAAAAAGTCAACTTCATCAATAACTTAAACAGGCAAAGAAAGACAAAATGAGATGTTTACCACCCATCAAGTCAGTAGTTTTTTCAAAAAAACACCAACATCGGCAAGGATGTACTAAAACGGCCAGTCAACACCTTGCTATTGGGAGTATTAATTAGAACTTTTCAGAAAGGCAGTTCAGCAATATGCATCAAGAGCCTTAAAAATATCCACACCATTCTAGTCTATGACACTATCTGAAAGAAATAATCTAAACTGTCGATTAATATCTATGCCAAACAAAGTCCCAAAGCTGCAGATACTGGTGTGGTTGTAGAGAGAAGAGAATACTTTCACATTGTTGGTAGGACTGCAAACTAATACAGAAGTCTCTTTGGAAAGAAGTATGAAGAATCCTCAAAGAACTCAAAATAGACCTTCTATTTGATCCTGTAATGCCTTTACTAGGTATCTACCCAAGACCAAAAAAAAAAAAAAAAATCATTTTATAAAATAAGGACACTTGAACTACATTGTCAAGTGTAGAGTTGTACAATTTACAATTGTCAAGATGTAGAATCAATCCAAGTGCCCATCAACCCATGAACAGATTAACTGTGGAATATGTATACCATGGAATATTATTCAGCCATAAAAACATTGGGGGAAGGGGAGAGAAAAAAAGGAAGGAGGTAGAAGGGAGGGAGATTGGTGTGCTCTCTCCAAACAGGCACAATGCTAGAGTACATTGCACACCTCCCAGCTGAGGGGCACAAATACAACAAGGACTTTATCCACCAAACCCAAACAATAGCCTAATCACATTTGTACCCTTGTATTAATCTGAAATAAAATAAGTAAATAAACAAGTAAATAATAAACTCTATACCCAAAGATATTCATCAAAGGATATTTATAGTAGAAAAATTAATTTACTTAATCTACATTTGTTGATCACATAATAAAGTACTTAATTGACCAGTCAAAAAATAATAATAAAATAACCTACATGCTAAGCAATAGGGAAACAGCTAAATAAACCATTTAGGATATTATAACAAAATACAACACGCAATCATTAAAAGTTATTAAAAATGGAAAATGTTGAAAGAATAAAGTTTACAAAAGTGAGCACACAGGATGAACTTACATAAAAAAAATTCATAAAGCCTAGAAGTACTGAAAACAACAACTGTTTGAAAAGAAATGTAATCAGGGAATATGAATACCTGTCCCAGTTTCCAGTTTATCTATGGGATCTCACCTGCCCTTCCCTCTCACCCTTGAGCTGACTTTCCTTACATGGTAGTATCCTTCCCCATCTGCCTGTCTGGCATCCTCAGCACTCCCAGCATTATTCTGAGTGTTTCTTGAGAGTATGGCACCATCCCCAGCTGCATTCAGTAAACATCTGTGGCTTCATATTTACAAACTCTCCCACCTCATTTCATACATATAAAAACAAAAGGACTACTTAGCTACTGAAGTCACCTGAAAATTGAAAACTATATTGACTATCGAAGTTCATCAAGAAACAGTTTCACTTTTCTTTTCTCTTTTCAAATAAAAACACGGAGGAGAAAACATCCTGGAGCTTACTTTTTTTTACAATCCCAGACGCCCAAGCCAGGCTTGAGACAATACAAGACAATGTAAAGACACCACATACCTGATTAGCGTTGTGTGCTAGGACCACCAGTGTAGTCATCAGCTTATTTTCATGTCAAAGAACAGTTAACACTCTAATCATTAGCTGCCACCTAAACACACGCCCATCTGTGTACTGCTGAGCCCAGCCACTATCCAGAGCCACACCTGCCTCTAGCTCTGCCCTATTCCCCACTGATTCCACCAGCCACTTGGTTACTTTCTGCCTAATTAGCAGAACACAGCACAGTCAGGGGAGAGGAGGTTATAAGCAAGATTGGGGACATGGAGAAGCCAGACAGGAGGAAGACGACCTTAACTGTGGCAGAGAGGCAGCTGAGAGGCGTCCAGGAGTCAGCGGTTCTCCACAGGGGCAATTTCATACCCCAGGAGACTTCTAGCAGTGTCTTGGAGATATATGTAGTTGCCACAACTGTGGAGGTGCTATTGGCATCCAGTAGGAAGAGGCAGGGGGATGCTAACCATCTTGTAATGCACAGGACAGTTTCCCACAACAGAGAATTATCCAAACGTAAATGTCAGTAGAGCTATCACTGAGAAACTCTGCCATAAATTGATGTATCCACTAGACAGTAGAACCTAATCTCAATTCAGCGTGAACAAGACACCCAGTGGGTAAAAGAGATCTGAGGTGGGTTGGGAAATATAAACTCACACACAACCATCTCAATCAGATACTAAGGTGAGAGAATTACTCCTTTGGTGATCAAAATTCTACCTTGGGAATTGGGAACAAGCCTTACAATTTAATAAAAGTAGTAAGAATACCTTTTTCCCCAAGGGCTTGCTCCCCTACCTACCTTGTATATCTTCAAAAAATGCTTCACAGCAGCAACTGTAAGAAGATAATACTATCAAAAGTGCCCAGACTGGTAACATCCCCAGAGAAGCTGGCAACGCATCCACACAGCCAATGATAAATTTAGCTGTGTATCTCAACAGGACCTATGAACCCAAACTCAAAATTCCTAGCTTAGCTTAAGAGAGAAGTGGCAAGCATTCAAAGATCACTCAAAAAGAACAGTGCTCCTTCCTCAGATGAATCGTCAAAGACTACAAAAGATTTAGAGAGGAGCAACATTTTCAAATTTGAGAACAAACAGTACTTAATAACTTAAATTTTAAAAAACTGCACATAGAAAAACTTAATAA
>NW_003852710.1:347407-353215 GCF_000181295.1 Otolemur garnettii
AAAAAAGGATTCAATGTAAGACCCAAAAAACAGACTGCCAGAACTAAAATGAATCTTAGAGATCAACCAGTTCAAACTCAATTCTGTTTTTATAAATGAGTAAACAAGGCAGAGAGGTGTAGCAAGGCTGCTTGCCAGAAGTCAAGCAACTGGCTACTCCGGAATGTCAGGTAGAACTCAAGTTTACTAACTCTTTTGACCTCAGAACTACACCAACTTGTATAATGGGATGCTGTGTGACAGAACTGATACTTTTTGTTATATAAGATAGAAAATGTTCTCAGTTTTGACAAGTTTAAAAAAAAATTTCACATTGTGAAAAACTACATGTCTGTAAGTAAGTACTCCTGATTACAATAAAAATCAAACCTAAATACCAACAGCAGCTATGTGTTCAGGGCACTTTTCTAAGTGTCTGACACACAAAACTCCTTTAACTTTCACACTCACCCTACGAAATAGTGTAAATGTTATCATCCTCCACTAAATGGATAAAATAGCCCAGGTCCAAGGTCATGTGGCAAACTATGAAGCTAGTTCTAGAGCCCATATTATTACAAAGGTAATGACCTGAAAAAAATGCCCCACTCTTTTTTTTTTTTTTTTGAGACAGAGCCTCAAGCTGTCCCCCTGGGTAGAGTGCCGTGGCACAGCTCACAGCAACCTCCACTCCTGGGCTCAAGCGAGTCTCCTGCCTCCACCTCCCAAGTTCCTGGGACTACAGGCACCCACCACAACACTTGGCTATTTTTTTGGTTGAACCATCATTGTTGTTTGGCAGGCCCGGGCTGGATTCGAACCCACCACCTTAGTTGTATGTGGCTGGCACCTTAGCCACTTGAGCCACAGACACCAAGCCAGTCCCCACTCTTTTTGGGAACTCAAACCTGCATTCTCACCTCAGGCCAGTGGTCAGGAGAGGCAGGGGAATGTCTTTTGTTCTTTGTGCCACAGAGATAACTCAATGGAATCATCTGGGCAGAGGCTGCCAAAATTGTCTTAGGCCCAAATGAGATTATGGGACTAATCAGAACCTTTAAAAGCTCTGTGCTATTCCTCAGAAGCAGGAATTCAGACTTTGAGACAATGGGCTGTAATTTTCCTCCTCTGCTGGCAAAGTAATAAATTTCTCTTTCTTCCAAACCATCAGCTTACTTGCTAAACTTCTGTCCTTTAACTCTCCTTCTGGACAGGAGCCTCTGTGGAAAGCTGGCTCCAGTCAGCCATCTTGCCTCCACCCCCTAAATTTGTCTTTCCTTCTCTTCAATCATTTGTCCCCATTTTTCTGATGTGGCCTCACAGACAAGTGCTGAGCTTTCAGTAACAATATCCTGACCATTACGCAACCTGGGTTAGAATATTCCTAACATTATCACAAGTGAATTAACAAAGTTAGGACTTGTAGTAACTCTTTTAAAATGTTGATGGTTGGATAAAACCTAATATAAAACCTATCCTTCCTGAGAATATATCTAAATTATTTTTTAACAAATCAAGATAAATTTAAAGGTTTAACAGTAGGTAGTCTCTGGCATAAAAGTTAAGTTTATTTTAACTTGCAAAGCAAGTTGTTGTATCAACTTCTACATCAACTACCCTGATGAATTCATCTAAAAGCAAACTAACCCTTCAGAGACTAACACAGAAGGAACTCATCTACCGTGTAGAGCTTTTGGAGAAACCTTAGCTGAGTAGAGCATCATGCTCTCAATCACTTGCCAGGGGCTCTTCTACATAAGTCAGACCCTGTACTTTGACCTGAAGGCGATGACTGGATTAAACTCTAGGCTGCCTCCTTTGGATTGGGGGGTTAGTGTACACTGTGTCTGGGAAGAAAAATAAACAGTGTGGGGGCCAGAATGGCCAACTGAAGGAGAGTCAATGTTGTTGATTCACTACAAAGTTTCCTATTCCTGGGCAACCCACATGACATTTCCAGGACTTCTTTGCAATTATGTTAGGAGTCATATGACTGACTCCTAGCCAATATAATATGGGGAGAGTAACATCAGCCACTTCTAGGACTGGCCATTAAAAACATTTGTAGAGATCTTCCAGGTCTCCACGGCCATCTTGGAGACCAGAAGGCACAGCTGCACAGGGAGGAGTTACATACAATTGTATTAGATTTTGCATGACAGAAATATTTTGTTGTTGCTGTTGTTGTTACTATAGCACAGCATACCCCAGTGCTTTTCAAAAATTGGGGTGACAGAAATCATCTTGTTTATTCAATAGGGATAAGGCCTGAGAGCCTTGGGATAAGGCCTGAGAGCCTACATTTCTCACAAGCACTGAGATGATTCAAATGTGGCTTGCCCGTGGAATACATTTTGAGGAACAAGAACCTAAATTATCATAACTAACAACACACAGTGGGAGAACACTCCAGATTCTCTGGAGGAACCAGCCCAAAGAAAAGGCCTCCTACACACTGCCACATGGGAATAATCTCCCAACAAAAAAATTCTCTTCCTCTTAACTTCTCTGGAATAAAATTTGGCAGGATTCAAACTCATGCCAAAATTTGGCAGCAAATTACAGTTCAGATTAAAATTAAATTACAGCAAACTCCTCCTCAAAAATTTGGCAGCAAATTACAGTTCAGATTAAAACAGGATGATGGAAGGCCCTAGAAGGAATGACCTCTCTGCTGGGATTGGGGAACCAGTGACCTTAAGGTCTTTAAGTTGCAGCCTGCTGACTGCATCCAAATTTTACAGAAAAAAAGGCTAGATTTGTTTTAAAAATAAAATATGAACAAAAATGTATTAGTAAAAATAAGAGGATTTATTACAATAGAAGGCTACCAATTTCCTATCCTTGCATGATACAATAGGCCACCTGGTAAAAATTAAAAATTTGCATATGAAAAGTTATGCAGGTAAAAAAATTAGGCACTTTAACTTTAAAAAGATAACATAATAAAGGAAATGTAGTCACAGACTACTATGTGGCTCTACAGATCACTGATTAAATAATGATTATTGATTCCACTAAAAATAGGGATATAAACAGCTGGAGAGTGGAGAAAGGGTAAATGAGGAGTTTAAAAGCCCAAACCCTCAACTGTCAAAATAGGAAGGCAATTCCTAATATCTAAAGCTGATAAATCAATAATAATGATATAAACATTATGTTTAAAAATATGAAAGTAACTACCATGAGAGAGAATAGCTGGACTGTTATTTTACTGCACACTTTCATGTTTGCTATTTTTAAACAATGTCCGAGCATAATTATAATGAAATTTTAAACATTAGTTTTAAGATGTACAACAATATTGGGAATTATATATTGGTAATATATAATGTGGGCAAGGCAATGGAGGAGAGGGCATTAAAACATTATTAGGTGGAATACAGACTGCAATAAAAATGGGATAACCAATTCTCACTACTCAACTGAAATCCCCTTTGGCCAGGCAATTCCACTTCAGAGCACACTAAAAATCTCCCCTTCTGAAGGGAAAGAGAGGAATGAGTTACAAATATATATATCCATATACAAGGAATACTACGGAAGTTTTAACATAACACAAAATAAAATCATTTTGATTATTTTCTTGAAATAATTGCCACAACATTCTATGTGCTTTTGCAATCTTGTAAACCATTTCTGAAAACACTCTTTCCACGCACTTTCTTCGAGTGCTGTAATTCATTTTCTTCAAATGCTGTAAGCTTTCTTTGGGGGAGGATACATAAAGAATTTTATTTTAGAAACAAAAATTAATTTATTCATATAATTACATATATAATATAAATCATGCTGTAAGCTTTCTGTTTTTGAGACAGTCTCACTTTGTCGCCCTCAGTAGAGTGTCTTGGCATCATAGCTCATAGCAACCTCAAACTTTTGGGCTCAAGTGATTCTCCTGCCTTGGCCTCCCTACTAGTTGGGACTACAGTCACCCGCCACAATGCCTGGCTATTTTTTTTAGAGCAAGGTCTCGCTTTGGCTCAGGCTGGTCTCAGAACTGTGAGCTCAGGCAATCCACCCACCTCAGCCCCCCAGAGTGCTAGGATTATAAGCATGAACCACCACTAGTTGTGGCAATTATTTCTACTCTTTCCCTTTAGTGGGGGAGATTTTTAGTGTGCTCTGATTTTTGTCTCTCATAACAGTGCTGCAGCGACCATTATATGTCTTTGAATGTTCATGGGAGTGTTGTTACAGTATAGAGCCCTAGAAGTGGAATTGTACTATGTGTTCACTACTTTCAATGCTTTTTTATTCCAAATGAGACTTGAGATTCTAAAATGTTTTAGTGTGTGGCTATAGTTTGTTAGTGTTTCAATGCTTTAGTGTATCACATTATGTGTGTACTTTGTACTCTTGATGAATGACTGGGTTGTCATTTTTTTTTCCTGTTATAAGCAGTGGTAATGTGAACCTTCTCATGTCTTGTGGCACACAGACAAGAGTTTCTCTGTGTGTAGTCAGGTGTACAGCTGCTGGGTTGTACGTTGATACATTCCTTCAACTTTTCCCAAAGTATGATACCACAAAGGTATGGGCTTATACAAGCACAAATTTATTTATTTATTTATTTATTTATAGAGACAGAGTCTCACTTTGTCGCCCTCAGTAGAGTGCCGTGGCGTCATAGCTCACAGAAACCTTCAGCTCTTAGACTTAGGTGATTCTCATGCCTCAGCCTTCCAAGTAGGTGAGACTACAGGTGCCCGCCACAACATGGGCTATTTTTTTGTTGCAGTTTGGCTGGGGCCGGGTTCGAACCTGCCACCCTCAGTGGCCCTACTCACTGATCCATATTTCCTAGCTGGATATCAGCCAGTGGTCATTTTCAGCTTCCAGTGGCCACTCACATTTCTTACCTGTGACCCTTTCTTCCTTCACCTTAAAACCCGCAATAGGAGGTTGAGTCTCTCTCATGCTTTGTCTTTCTTTGACCTCCCCTTATGCCTCATCTCTTCTCACTGTAGGAAGTTCTCTGCTTTTAAGGGTCCCTGTGACTGGATTGGGCCCACCTGGATAATCTAGGTGTGTCTTCCTACTTGAGCCACAGTTGTCCTTCACAGCTGTACCAGATTAGTGTTTGATTGAATAACTGGGGTAGGAATCCCAGGGGGAAGATCTGTAGATTTCTGTCTACCACATGATATAATATAAATTATTTTTTCGGGGTGGTTGTGCCAACATGTATTTACACTAGTAGTATGTTAGAGTTCTTTTTTTCATGTCATTGATATTATCACTTAATATAACGGATATGGACTTTGTAGTAAGGAAAGTTGACACACAGTGCAGGGTCCTGACTCTAACAGAGCCTGCAAACAGAGGCTTGCAAGGCAATGGTCTGAGATTGGCAGGCAGGGGCATGGTCCCCTGACTCTAACTGGTCTGGCAAGCTATGTGTGGACTGAGACCTGAGGGCAGGCCCAGTGCCCTGACTCCAATAGAGACTGTGAACAGAGGCCTGCCAAGCAGTGGACTGAGATTGGCAGGTGGGAGCACGGTTCCCTGACTCCAACTGGTCTGACAAACATAGGCTAGCTGGGTATGGACTGAGGCCAGTGGGCGGGGGCGTGGCCCCTGGCTCCAGTTGGGCCTGTGAGCAGAGAAGCGGACAACAGTGTGGACTGAGTCTGGCAGGAAGGAGTGTGGATCCCAGGCTCCAACTGTGCTGTTGGAGACCCTTGAATCTCTCTCTGTTGGGCAGGGTTTGCGCTGCCGGAAACAATTTGATTGAAAACCACATATGGGGCTGTCCACTCAGGAACATTCTGAGGTTGACCTTCAAAGTTCTGTAGCGGAAAAGAACTGGAGGGTGGGGGCTGGGTG
>NW_003852710.1:353307-356439 GCF_000181295.1 Otolemur garnettii
TTAGGATAGGATAGAGGTTGGCTGATATCAAAACAGACCTACCTTCTGCTATCTCACCAAGTAAGTCCTCAGAGTCTCCGGCCAAAACTCTGAAAGGGGCCTTTGTAAGGTTGTAGGAGATAAGCCAAAGTTACAAAGCCTAGGACTTTGGTAAGTAGCTATCTCTACTACCTGGGAACCCCTACTCAATCTCACCCTACCAGTTCTAATAATCAAACAACGGAAAATAAACATGGTGTGGACCCAACAGAAGAACTACGGCAACATGAATAACCAGAGCAGATTGACACCCCTCATGAAATGACAAAAGAGATACAACTGAAGATGCCATGCACAGACAAATGGCAGCAATGTCAGAAATTGAATTCAGAATATGGATTGCAAATAAGATAAATAGAATGGAAGAAAAGATAGAAACTGAATTCCAAAGAGTAGTTCTAAAGTTGTCTCTAGAAATTAATGAATTCAAAGCCCAAGTCACCAAAGATATGGACATAAAGAGAAAAGAGAGCAGAGCTCAAGGAAAGGAAAAAGTTAGTTGAGGAGCACCATAATACAGTAGAATCCCTAAGTAATAGAGTTGACCAGGCAGAAGAAAGGATCTCTGAAACTGAAGACAAAGCTTTTGAACATTCCCAAACACTCAAAGAGGCAGACAAATGGAGAGCAAAAACTGATCATTCCCTACCCTGAGAAAGTGTAGTATCACTCCAAAAGATCAAACATTCATCTTATAGAAATTCCCAAAGGATAAAAGGATGGTCTTAAAGGTACAGATGGTCTACTCAAAGAGATTTTTGGAGGAGAATTTCCCAAATATTGCAAGAGATACAGAACTTCAGATAGCAGACAGTTTCAGAACCCCAGCAATAATCAATCCAAATAAAGCATCTCCTAGACACACTGTGATTTACTTTGCCAAAGTTAAGATGAAGGAGAAAATTCTGGCTCGGCGCCTGTGGCTCAAGCAGCTAAGGCGCCAGCCACATACACCCAAGGTGGCGGGTTCAAATCCCCAACCCCGGCCCGCCAAACAACAATGACGGCTGCAACCAAAAAATGGCCAGGGGCCAGGCGTTGTGGCAGGCGCCTGTAGTCCCAGCTACTTGGGAGGCTGAGGCAGGAGACTCGCTTGAGCCCAGGAGTTGGAGGTTGCTGTGAGCGTGATGCCGTGGCACTCTACCCAGGGGGATAGCTTGAGGCTCCATCTCAAAAAAAAAAAAAAGAAAGAAAATTCTGCAAGCAGCCAGACATAAGAAAACCATCACCCACAAAGGGAGAAATATCAGAATAACTGCAGATCTCTCAGGTGAAACGTTTCAAGCCAGAAGAAGATAGTCATTGATCTTCAGTCTCCTAAAACAAAGCAGCTTCCGGCTCAGGATCCTGTATCTAGCTAAACTGAGTTTCATTTGTGATGGAGAAATCAAATACTTTGATAACATAGACATGTCAAAGAAATTTGCTGTAACTAAACCAGCTCTCCAGGATATTCTCAGACCCACCCTCCACAATAACCAGTGCAATGCACTACCTCCAAACCAGGCTTATCAATTCTCTCAATTAATGGGAATGGTTTAAATTGTCCTCTAAAAAGGCACAGGCTAACTGATTGAATATATAAACTCAGACTGGATATCTGCTGTATACAAGAATCTCACCTTACCTTAAAGGATAAAAATAGACTCAAGGTGAAGGGATAGACTTGTATAATACAAGCAAATGGAAACCAGAAAAAAGCAAGGGTTGCAATTTTAGTAGCAAATACAATTGGCTTTAAACCAACAAAGATAAAGAAAGATAAGGAAGGTCACTACATATTTGTCAAGGGAAATACCCAACATGAAGAGATTTCAATAATTAACACTTAGGCACCCTACCAGAATGCTCCTTAATTTATAAAGCAGACCCTAATGGATATGAACAACTTGATATCTTCCTGCACTATAATAGTTGGAGATTTTAACATCCCTTTGACAGTTTTGGATAGATCCTCTAAGAAGAAACTAAACAAAGAAATATTAGACTTAAACCTGACCCTAGAACAAATGGACTTTACAGACCACTACAGAACATTTCACCCTAATAAAAATGAATATACATTCTTCTCATCAGCCCAAGGTCATCCTCCAAAATAGATCATATCCTAGGATACAAGTCTAACCTCAGCAAATTTAAAACTATAGAAATTATTCCTGGTATCTTCGCGGACCACCATAGAATAAACGTTGAACTCAACAGCAATAGGAATCTTCATACTCAAACAAAGTCATGGAAGCTAAATAATCTTAGGCTGAATGATAGCTGGGTCAGAGATGAGATTAAGAAGTAAAGCACCAAATTTTTGGAACAAAATGATAACAAAGACACAAATTATCAAAACCTGTGGGATAATGCAAAGGTAGTCCTAAGAGGGAAATTTATAGCCTTGGAAGCCTTCATCAAGAAAACAGAAAGGAAGGAAGCCAACAACTTAATGGACCACCTCAAGCAACTGGAAAAGGAAGAGCATTACAACCCCAAGCCCTACAGAAAAAAAGAATAACCAAAATTAGGGCAGAATTAAATGAAATTGAAAACAAAAGAATCATTCAAAAAATCAACAAAACAAAAAGTTGGTTTTTTAAAAAGATTAACAAAATTGATAAACCTTTGGCCAACCTAACGAGAAACAGAAAAGTAAAATCTCTAATATTATCTATCAGAAACAATAAAGGAGAAATAACAACAGATACTTCAGAAATTTAAAAAATCCTCAATGATTACTACAAAAATCTCTATTCACAGAAATATGAAAATCTGAAGGAAATGGACCAGTATCTGGAAGCACACCACCTTCCCAGTCTCAACCAGAAAGAATTCGAAATCCTGAATAGAGCTATATCAACCACTGAAATAGCATCAACAATGCGAAACCTCCCTAAAAAGAAAAGTCCAAGACCAGATGACTTCACATCTGAATTCTATCAAACCTTTCAAGGGGAACTAGTACCTATATTATAAAACATTTTCCAAAGCACAGAAAAAGATGGAATACTTCCCAACACATTCTATGAAGCAAATATCACCCTGATGCCCAAACTAGGAAAGAATCCAACAAAGAAAGAAAATTGTAGACCAATATCATTAATG
>NW_003852710.1:358783-373152 GCF_000181295.1 Otolemur garnettii
AGAGTATTTGGGGGGACCTCACTTAATGTGCATGATGCAATGGTACATTTCAAAACTATTAAGAAATGAGTATAATTGTGATGGATGTGTTACTTAGTTCAATGTAAGCATTTCACATTGTATACTGAAGCAGTATCCTGAACCCCATAAATGCATCAATGTACAAAGTTATGATTTAATAAAAAATAATTAAGAAATAAACTAATACTTAAAAAAGAAGACTATTGGAACTAATTTAATTTAGAAAGGCTACAAAAATCAAAGTTACTATGTGATTATAGACACTGAAGCAAGAAAAAAAATTATTTGAAAAAAGATACAAAGGCAATATGCAAAAATCAACCAAGGTTTTACATATTAACAATAACTATTTAGAAAATAATTTCTTAATATTCCATTTATAACAGCATCAAAAACATAAGGGTAGGGTGCCGGCCCCATATGCTGGAGGTGGCAGGTTCAAACCCAGCCCCAGCCAAAAAAAGAAAGAAATATTTATAATTTTTTTTAAAAAGTTTAAAGAAAAATTAAGTAAAGCATACATTTAACAAAATATGCACAGGACCTGCACACTGCAAAACTAAAAAAGATGTTGCAGGAAATTTTAAAACTATATAAACAGAAATATATACATGTTCAAGACAACACCAGTTGAAATTCCAAGAAGTTTTTTTTTTTTTTATTATTAAGACCTTTATTAACAGGTGCTTGCAGTTTATTGACTTTTTTGAAAAAATCAAGCTGTAAACTTTTATTTCAAATTAAAAATGAAGTTCTTAAAAATCTCAACTTGACCAAATATGAAGCAGTTTAAAAACCTTTAAAGACGTATTGAGGAAAACCAGGCTTTTTTAAAAAACATGTTTGTTATTACCAAAAAAGATATCTTCAGGTAAAAGTAATAAAAAACCCAGTCTCAGCACCATGCTCAATAGTTAGGGCGCAGCCCACTACACCAGGGCTGGCGGGTTCAAACCCAGCCAGGGCCTGCTAAAGACAACAATGACAACTACAATGAGAAAATAGTTGGGCACTGTGCGGGGAGCCTATACTCCCAACTACTTGGGAGGCTGAGGCAAGCAATTGCTTAAGCCCAAGAGTTTGAGGTTGCTGTGAGCTGTGACACCACAGCACTCTACAGAGGGCAACACAGTGAGACTCTGCCTCAAAAAAACAATAATAATAATAAAGTAAAAATAAAAAATAAAAACCCCATCCTGCACAGATAATGCAGATTGTTCTAGTTATCTTGTCAATGAGCCAAAAGCAAGCACTTAAGGTCTTCAGCTTCAATCTTTTGTTCATTTCATACTGCTGGAATTTCATATTTGTTTCTTCTTGGATGACTAAACCAGATGATGGTAGAGATGGTAAGCAGCATTTACTCAGCCCCACCCAGCTCAGCCTCAGGAGCCCACAAATTCTCAGCGGGTGGATGGACTGCTTTTGTCGCTTTGCCATCTTGTGGTTTAGGGTTTTCTGAGTGTCTGCGTTGGTAATTGAAGTTGGGACAATGCCAACTTTGAGGTGACTGTTGAACTTGGGCCTCATCTCCTGGACTTTCTTTATCCTCTTCATCGCCATCCTCTCTGGGCTGTCTTTGGCAAGGAAAGCCCCTACGGAATTGTGGTCTATAACCCAGATACATATTCTGTCTTACATATTCTGTCTGGTCTACCTTGTTCTCCCGCACCCTGGTTGTCAGCACCCTCCATCACTTCTCCCTGCACAGGAAGGTTGGAACACTGTGGTCACAGCCCACAGGGCCTCCACATGTAGTAAGGTGGGAACCTTCGCCTTAGGTAGGGCCAGCATTGCTGGGCCTGGCCTTCAGGAACACTCTCCAATCCCACATTCTTTTCCCCCAACTCTCACTATTCAGGTAATTCTGCTGGCAACCACGTGGAGGACCCCTGCCTCAAGGATAGCACCTATCAGTTACAATCTGCTGCCTATTTACTGCCTTGAACTGGAATTCCACCAGGGCCTGCAACAGTTGCTCCCTCCACACCCTTTTCTCCCTCAACAACATCAAACTCCATGGTCTTTCCATCTCCTACACTGTAAAGGTACTTCCTGGGGTTAATCTTTATGGCAGTCTGGTGTACAAACACATCTTCCTTGGTGTCATTCCTGTTGATGAAACCATATCCGTTTCTTACACTGAACCATTTTACAGTTCCCAAAACATTCGTTGTGATGACCTCGTCCTGGCAGGCAGGCACCACTGATGTGAGGCCGCCTGGGCCACCACTCCCTGGGCCACTGCGCATGATGCCTGCAGTGTCAGCAGTGCTGAGGGCGAGGGCGGGGGCGGCGGGCAGCTGCTCATGGTTGCACTATGTGACTGGAGCCAGCTGCAGCCGCTGTGGCTCCTCCTGATGTGTGATGGTAAATAGGCCCCGTAGTGGTGGGGCTGCTCAAGGCTCTCTGGGGTCCGCTCTCCGCTCTCACTACCAATCTACTCCAAGAAGTTTTTTTTATGTGAAACAGACAAGGTGATTTTAAATATTTATGAAAATATGAATAACTCAGAACACCCAGAATAATTCTGAAAATAAAGGACAAAGTTGGAGGATTTATAAGAATCCATTTTAAACCTTAAAGTTACACTAAACCTTACATTAAAGATAATATAGTACCAGCATAAGAACAGATGTACAAGACAACAGAAGACTCCAGAAATAAACCCACATATGTATTATCAAGTTGATTTTTCAACAAAAATGCCAAGGTAATTCAATGGGCAAAGGATAAGAAATTCAACAGGAAAAGGATAATCTTTTCCACAAATCATACCAAAAACAACTGTGTATCCACAAAGGAAAATAATGAACTTAGACCCATACCTCACACCACATACCTTATACAACCCTAGAAATTGATTATGAATCTATAAAACTTCTAAATAAAACACAAGAAAATTTCTACAGTCTTTTTTTCATATAGTATTTCAGAAACATAAAAAAATGAGAGAATCCTCAAAAATTTTTGAAACATGCCTTTCATTTATTAAATCAAATTTCAAAACTCATTCTTCCTTACCCATATAGTCCTACAATATTTCTTTTACTGAAGAACAGAAGTATTTTTAACAAAAGAGAAAGAGAAAGAACAAAATCTTTTTAACCTCCTTTCATTTTCCTCATTATTTTAAGTACAGGTTGACTACTAAGAAACTATAGTTTCTTCAATAATTATTTTCTGAGAGCCTTCCATGGAGGTCATAAATAACCACTCATAACTTTTTAATATAAAACAATTTCCAGAAGATAATGGTAATATGTGAAATTGTTCTGTAATGCTACATGGTCTGGAAATGGCCTGTTCCGGTTGATAAGGATTCATAATACATCATAGAAAGATTACAGATTTGTGAAATTAAACAAATTTGAACTATTTTAAACACAATTTCCCCCAAATAATTTACAGGCTACTTCAAGAAATGTATCACTGCCTGTTAGTTGAATTATGATTAATAAAAATAATGAATAAGAGAGAGTCAATTATAATTTAAGTTAACCACCATGGTTTTCCAGAACATCAAAATTAAAAATAACACATACCACAATGTTGCTGCCCGTGTATGAGTTATTTGTTACTGCATAATAAATTACCAAAACTCAGGGGCTTAAAACAACAAGTATTTATCATCTCACAGATACTATGGGTCAGGAATCTAGGCACAGTTTGGCTGAGTTCTTCTGGCACAAAGTCTATCAAGAAGTTCCAATCAAGCTGCTGGAAAAGCTGTGGGATGCTCTCAAGGCTGGACTGTGTGCAGGGAATGTACTTCCGAAATCACTCCCGTGGGCTGTGGGCAACTCTCAGTCCCTACCACATGGGCCTCTCTAGGCTCCTCACAACATGGCATCATTTTCTGAAAATTTTTCTTCCTTCCACCAACAGCTTTCAGGTGTGGAATTCACTAGTTTTTAGCATATTCACAGAGTTATAAAACCATCACCACAATCAATTTCAAAATGTCTTCATTACCCCAAAAAGAAACCCAGTACTCATGAGCAGTCAAACCCTCATTTCCACCCACCAACATCAGCTCTAGGTAATCACTCATCTATTATACAATCTAATTCTATGTCTCTTCTGGATACTTCATATAAATGTATAAGTACAGTATGTAGCCTTTTGTGACTTTTGTCACTTGGCATAAGGTTTTGGTTTTTCTGCTTGTTTGTTTGTTTTTGAGACAGAGTCTTACACTGTTGCCCTTGGTAGAGTGCCATGGCGTCAGAGCTCAGAGCAACCTCCAACTTGGGCTTAATCAATTCTCTTGCCTCAGCCTCCCGAGTAGCTGGAGCTACAGGCGCCCACCACAATGCCCAGCTTTTTTTTTGTTGCAGTTGCCACTGCTGTTTTCTTAGCTGGCTGGGGCCAGGTTCAAACTCGCCACCCTCAGTATATGGGGCTGGCGCCCTACCCACTGAGCACAGGCACCACCCTGGCATAAGGTTTTTAAGGTTCATCCATGTTGTAGCATGAGTTGGTACTTCCTTACTTTTTATGCCTGAATAATAGACCACTGTATGGATAAATCACATTTTTATTTAAGCACTCATCAGTTGATACACATTGAAGTTGTTTCTGTTTTTGGCTATTATGAATACTGCTGCTGTGTACATTTATGTACTATTTTGGCATGGATACATGTTTTCATTCTCCTTGGGCATATACCACCCCAGAGTGGATATGCCGTGTAATGTGGTATCCCATACTCAGCCAACTGAGGAACTGTCAACTTTCTCAAAACAGGTGCACCACTTTACATATCCAACAGTGTACAAAGATTCCAATTTCTCCAAGACCTCACTGACACTTGTGAGTATCTGTCTTTTTAGTTATAGCCATCTGGTGGGTGTGACAAGCTATTTCATTGTGGTTTTGATCTCCATTTCCCAAGTGGCTAATGATGTTGACCATCTTTTCATGTACTTATCTGTACATCTTGTCTGAAGAAATGTATGTTCAAATCCTTTGTCCATCTTTTGATTTCTTTTTCTTTTTATTGTTGAGGCATAACAATAGCCAAAACTTGTACAAAAATGTTAGATATATGATTTTCTCACACCAAATACTAGGGAGTATGTTGGCAAGACAGATAACAACAAGAACTCTTACAGGCTGCTGGCAGGAAAGTACAATAGCACAACTACATGGCAAAGCAATTTGTATTTAGTAAAATTACCAACATGTATTCCCTTCAAGCAACAGCTCCAATCCTAGATGTCTATCCCAGATAAAGTTTTACCTTGGAGAAAATATCTAAGTGAAACTTAATAACCTAATTTAAGTGAAAAAGGTCATAGAAAAAAAAATCCACACAACAGGATGCCATTTATGTAAAGTTCAAAAATACATAAAAGCACACATTATATATGGGAGGACATGTACATGTAAAATATGATTATCAAGATAGCAAAGAAATGAAAGACACAGAATTCAGTATGGTTGTTAGCTCTGAGAGGGCGGCACACAGGAGCTTTTAATGGTATTGTAATATTCCATTTTTCAATACATATTTTTGTACACATGACATACTTTATCAACATTCTTTAAAGAGCTTCATTGACAACTAAAGGTCTTTCAAATATAGAAAGACACTGAAGCAGCTTTGATCCCAATATATGTAATGCAGATAAGAGCATAAATAATGAACCAAAAACCACATGTAAACAATATCAACTTTTTTAAATGCAACAAAGTATGTGTTTTGTAGAACCGAGAAGACAGATTTTCCCTAAACTTATCCACTTCTTTCTACCTTTCTGTCCAACTCTGTCTTCCTGATTCCACCTTTACTTCCATGACCTGGATTCAGTACTACCTCCCCCAGGGAGTTTTGCCATTCAATCTAACCTGAGGGGCAGTCAACTTCCTCTCAATTTTCATAGCTTTTGTATCACTTCAAGGACTTAATCACATCATCCTTAGATTACACATGATTTAACTCCTCTATCAAAGATAAACACCTAAAGAACTAGAACACTGGTCACAACATCGGCCTTGCTCAAAGGAGGAACTGAGCTTTTTTTCACTACTGAATGAACAAATGAACTAGAAAATTCAGGCATTTCAGAGTGAGTTGAGTAAAAAAAAAACTGAATGTGGCCTTTCAGAGAAATTAAAATTAAAACACTTTCAGAGAAATTAAAAATTATACTTTTTAGGTGGATGGACAAAGATAGAAATGTGATTTATAAATGTTGTATTTTCAAAAGAGGTAGAAATAATGCAAATTTTTAAATGAGAAAAGAAAGGAAGAAAGAAAAAAGAAAATGAAATAAGTTTATTGACAGTCACTTACTTAATAAGTACAGACCAGGTGTGTGGTTCACACCTATAATCCCAGCAGTTAGGGGGATGAAGTGGGATGACTGACTGTGGCCAGTTTGAGCCCAGCCTGAACAACACTGTCAGATCCCACCTCTACAAAAATATAAGAAAAATTAGCTAGCTCTGGGAGGTTGAGGAGGATGAACTGCTTGAGTTCAGAAGTTCAAGACCAGCCTAAGCAAGAGGAAGACCCCATCTCTAAAATAGCTGGGCAAGGGCGGTGCCTATGACTCAGTGGGCAGGGAGCCCACCAGGGAACCAGCCCCATATACCAAGGGTGGTGGGTTCAAACCCAACCCCGGCCAAACTGCAACAAAAAAATAGCCAGGCGTTGTGGCGGGCGCCTATAGTCCCAGCTACTCAGGAGGCTAAGGCAAGGGAATCACCTAAACCCAGGAGTTGGAAGTTGCTGTGAGCTGTGTGACGCCACAGCACTCTACTCCATCTCTATAAAATAAAATAAAATAAAAATAGCTGGGCATTGTGACAGGCGCCTGTAGTCCCAACTACTTGGGAGGCTGAAGCAAGAGGATCGCTTGAGCCCAACAGTTTGAAATTGCTGTGAGTGATGCCAGGACACTCTACCAAGGGTGACCAAGTGAGACTTTGTCTCAAAAAGAAAAAAAAAAATTAGCTGAGCATATACTGATAGTCCCACCTACTGGAGGCAGGAGGATCAATTGAGCCCAGAAGTTCGAGGCTGCAGTGAAGTATGATGGTGCCATGGATGACAGAATCAGATCCTGTTTCAAAAAAAAAAAAAAAAAAAAACTTACACTCCTTGAAAATCTGGAATTCTTCCCTATAGCAAAGATAAGGGTGACAAGAGTCAGGTAAAATATAAAATGTTTATAGTGCATAACTAATGAAGGCAGAACTTCTTGAAAGATTATTTATCATCAGAACAGTCTATAGCTTTAGAAAATGTCATGAAGTCAATCCCATAACTAGCACTTTGGGAGGCCAAGGCAGAAGAATCTCTTGAGACCAGGAGTTTGAGACAAGCCTAGGCAATGAAGCAAGACCCTGTCTTCACAAAAAATAGAAAAATTAGCTCCAGCAGGGTGGAGCAGGCCTGTAGTTCCAGTTACTCCAGCGTCTCAGACGGAAAAAATTGCTTGAGCCCAGGAGGTTGCAGTGAGCTATGCTGACACCACAGCACTCTAGGCTGGTGACAGAGTGAGACTATCTCCAAAAAAAAGTTTCAGATAAACAACAAATCATTCTTTTAGTAAAAGTATGCTCCATCTATTATTTATACTAAAAATGTATTCACTATTCATCTGAAATTCATATTTAACTGGGTATCCTATATTTTATCTGGAAACCCTAGTTGGAGCCAAAAGATGGAGTAGTAACAATCCAGTTTCCTTACTTCATAGCAGAAACTGAGAACCAAAGAAAGTGACTTGCTTAAGCAAAAATCAAGGAAGTATACCCACTCTGAAAAAAGAAAACAATCTACTAGGTCACCTTGAAGTTCTGTCTTACCTCCAGTACTTGCAAAGAAGCACCCAGTAAACAAACTATTAAAAAGGAATGATTTTCTGCTTATAACATCAAACTCTGAGTTTCAGTAAAATCTCTTATTCACTCCCGTCTCCAAAACCAAATTAGGAAACTATGCATTGTCCTTAATTTAATAAAAAGAAATCCTGGCCAGGCGCAGAGGCTCATCCCTGTTATCCCAGGACTTTGGGAGACCCAGACAAGGGGATACCCTGAAGCCACGAGCTCCAGACCAGCCTGGGCAAGACAGCAAAATCCTATCTCTACTCAAAAAATTAAAAATGAGCAAATAAATAAATTCAAATAGCTTTTTGCCTATACACTACCCCCCATATTCTATTTATATATTCATTTGCTACATTAAATAGAATGTCCTTTTCTCCTAAACCCAATCCTCTCAAAATCCAAAATTCTCTTGCTTCTGGGTCTCAAGGATTCGCAAAGAGAATATCTACATTATTCTATTACTCTAACAATTTTTGTTTATATATTCTTTCAGTTTTCATATTTTTCAGGGGATATGACCTAATCCATTTGGTTGGCCACAAAAGTCTTCCACTCCAATTCTGTGTTTGAGCAACTAAAACAGCAATGAGACATAAGGTCTCACTACCATGGACTGGGATGCAAGAGAAGATGCAAACAGAAGGGCCTTTACCAGAAATTTTGCAGGATTTTTTCAATATATGAGTGTTATACTAATTCTCTAATTGCATGACATACAATAGAACAAAATCAAAAGAAAACAGAAAATTCCACACTCACAATTCATCTTCCAGATCCCATCAAATTAATAAATACACAAAATTTTTCTCAACCTATGTCTTCTGAGAGTTCTTAGGGTAGTTTGTGGTTGTGTATGTGTGGAGGGGAGACATAGTGAAGTAGGAAAAGGTTTCAATTTTACCTTTTTTATAAATTGGGCTTCCAAATGAGATTTTCTAAGAAAAAAACGTTCTGCAATCAAAAAGCATGAAAATGACACCAAAAACCATGTGACCCTCCATAGTAAATTTTTAATGAAAATTTCACCCACATGAACAAGAATCCAAAACGTTTCTGATGAAAACAGATTTAAAGAAAAGAAAAAAATTAAACAAAAATACCTACCTCTGCTTTCCCTTTGGCAGTTTCGGTGTTCACAGGTCTCTCTCGACGAGATCCCACATCAGACGTGGAAGCCTTCACAGATCACTAGTCCAGGCTTCCATTTTACAGATGTGTAAACTCACGCCCAGGTCTAGCACTGACTGGCCCAAGGTCTCACAGCCGTCAGCGGCTGGACGCCGCTGGAACCGGAGCGACCGGCCCAGGGCCCTCAGCGCCCGCCCGGCCCCAAGGGCAGCCGCGAGCACAGTGACGGAGGGTCCCACAGTCCGCGGTCGCGCTGCCCGTCCACGAGCTCCGCGTCGTGCCCCCGACCCCGGCCTCGGCTGCAAACCCCGCCCGGCCCACCTGCCGCGGACCGCGAGGCCGGCAGTCACACCCCCTGCCCGGGCCGGGGGTCGACCCGCCTTTTCCGCGGCCGGCGGCGGCGACTGAGCGGCGCGACGGAGACGCGGGTTCGCGGGCCGCAGGAGTTACCTCAGGTGGGCGCTGAGCGCGCGGCGCGACCGCCCCGGCCCGCCTCGAACATGCCGGAGACGCGGACGCAACGGGGCCCGACCTCGGCCAGCGCGGCGCCTGTTTACACCCCTCCACCGGGGAAGGCAGACTGACCCATCACGTGACGCCCACGTCACGTGTCCTCCGGGGGTTGGGCGGAGGCGTTGCCCCGGCGACGACGGCTTCGTGGGGGCGGGCTGGGGAGGCGGCGGCGGCGGCCCCTTTGTGCTCCCGCAGCTCGGCTGTACCTGGGCCACTGCGCACCGGATGGGGAAGAGGAAGATTACCCCAGCCCCGGCTTTGTCCTTTCGTGCCTCCTGGCCAGTCAGTGTTAGCGGTTCAAAACACCATTAGCGTCTTGGAAGGAAAGGGAAGTCCTTTCCATTGGGTCTGGCATTGCAGACAGTGATATACTTGGAGGAAAAGGTCGGAAATGCTTCTCACCTGAGGCTATCAAACAGGGGAGCGGGCGTGGAATTAAAAAGTATTAATTGTTTTGTTTGCTTTTGCTCCCTAATCTGCAGTGAAAGGGTGATGCTTACCCCTCCCAGCCAGAGAAACGGTCTGCGGAGGTCTTAGGGGACTTCCAATTTTGTTTAATTGTACTTTTTATGGTGATTAGTCTTTGTATGTGTAAACACAGACATGTCTGAATAAGTATTTGATTCAACATTCAGGTTTTGTCCACATCAAACTTTACTAACTATACCTCTGTCACTGATTTTTAGTGACTGTTTCTACCAAGTTACTGTAGTTTTCGTAGATCAAATTTGCAAAGTCTCAGGCGCTGCCGATTTCATTGCTCTCATAATATTCATCATAAATTTCATAAAAGACTAATACCTAGTTTGTATTAATTCTTTTTTTTTTTTTTTGAGACGGAGCCTCAAGCTATCCCCCTGGGTAGAGTGCCATGGCATCACGCTCACAGCAACCTCCAACTCCTGGGCTCAAGCGAGTCTCCTGCCTCAGCCTCCCAAGTAGCTGGGACCACAGGCGCCCGCCACAACGCCTGGCCATTTTTTGGTTGCAGCCATCGTTGTTGTTTGGCAGGCCCGGGCTGGGGATTCGAACCCGCCACCTTAGGTGTATGTGGCTGGCGCCTTAGCCGCTTGAGCCACAGGCGCCGAGCCTAATTCTTAGTAAATTAATTAGTGAACTGTCAGCAAACCCCCTCAGATATTCCAGAATTGTTCTGCAGTCCAGGAGTGATCTATTGTATAGTTAATGGAGTTCCCTTCAAGTCTGATCACTTTCATACTGGTCATCTAAGCAAAGAGTAAATTGTCAGGGTGAAAACAGTGGGCTCAAAATATCCTCCATCAATAGATCAAAATATCTTTATTTCCATACATACTTGGAATACAACATTACAAAGAACAGGAAATGATCAGTTTTCTTCATACTTGTCTTTTACTATAGAAAATAGGTTATTAAGGCCAATTACCACGACCTGGTTGACTCATTCAGCAAAAATTCCTTGAAGACCAGACCAATATCATTCATTGGTATACTTTAAGCCTAAACCATGCTTGGTGAGCAAAAATGTTGGTTGACTGATGTATGACTGCGAGATCCTGCCATCCTTCCATGCGAAGTAGCAGAACCTTCATTGCTACAGAGAGATCTATGGGTTATGCTACAGTGCTGATAAACAGTACTCATGGAGGCAAAACTAGGGTGAGTCCTGGTTCAGTCATTACTAACTGGGCAATTTACTTAACCTTTCTGAGCCTTTCTTCAGCTATCTAAAAGAACGACAATATCTACTGAATAGACTGGTTATGAGATTAAATGAGGTAATAATGCCTGCTACCACTTTAAACTATCCAACACATACAGTGCTAAATAAATGTTAATCATATACAGCCTTTGGCAAGAGAGTAGTAGTATAGGAGGTCAGAGTCCTGATGGAAAAGAGGCTGATAACTTAAATAAGTCCATATCCTGGGTCCAGATTCTTGCCCCCTGGACTGTAGTGGATGGAATTGACAGCCAGGAAACAACACACAATTGGAAAGAAGCCTTTGCACTGAGAATGTAAGGCTGCCAGTAAGGGAATTGCTCATAGGGCACCAGGGTCTCACTCCAGGAGGAATACTGGCCTCAAACCCTCCCTGCTGGGCTAATAGGGACTCCTAATACACTGCCTCCCCTTAGCTTCTGCCCAGGTTGGAAAATTACATACCCTCTCCTAAAGTTGAATGATGAAGTATACAAAGGGGATTTTAAAGTCATTGATGCTGAGAAAGATCAAATTGAAATATGAAAAAATACAGAATACCCATGCCTTTGGCAATATGTCCAAGAGATGCTCTCTTGCTTTTCAATCACTTACTGCTATGAATCTACATTCTCCTACCTAACCCAAATAAAGATATCCTTATGGTCACAAATGCCTGATATGCATCTAAAGGATCAACTGGAACTTTGGATCTCCATGCTGCAACCAAATATTCAGTGCTTTCCAACCAAAAGCAGACACAACTAAGTCATTAAAATGTTAACTTTAAAAGTAATAGTTTTCAATTTTTGAAGTTATTAAGTAATTAGATTTTTACAAAATAATGTATATTTTTAAGTACATCTAATTTAAGTTTCTTGAATGTGAGTCTATTTGATTACAACTAAATTAATACAGCCTTCTAATATAAAAGGCTCCCATCCCTGCACTAGAATTTGGAGAACTATAGAGATATAAATTGGAGACTTGAATGAGATTACACAGAACAGTAACTTTCACACCTTGGACTTCAACCCCAGAATACAAAATACATGTTACGTATTGATCAAATGCATGTACATAACTTAAAAGTTTCCAGAAGCACGTTTACCATCCTATGTGTAATATACTATTGAAACCATTCTTTATAAAATTAATAAAGAGCCACAAGATGGGAATTGTGGGGAAACACATTGTGTATATGTGTGTGTATATATGTATAATCAGCCATTGTTCCCTAGCTTGCTTTCCTGTAATTGCTTACTACTCTGTAGTCATATAGTTGATGGTCAAAAAAAATTCTCAGCTTTCATCACTGCTCCCATAGATTACATCACCCTTGTGAAACCTAAGGCTTGTTTTTTTGTTTGTTTGTTTGTTTGGTTGGTTGGTTTGTTTTGTTGCAATGGCCAGGGCTGGGTTTAAACCCACCACCTCCAGCATATGGGGCCAGCTCCTTACTCCTTTGAGCCACAGGCACCACCCAAGGCTTGTTTTTGAGATATCTTTCAGGCCTGCATTCTGGTGGAAAGGCTGACCCACCCAGACCAGCGACCTCCACCCAAGAACCAACTCAGCAAAGGCAATTTCTACACTGGTATGGTTCTGCCCCAAACCCAGCTAATCAGCAGCCACAACTGCTTAGCCCTTTACCTGCCAAACTATCTTTAAAAACCCTATATCCCAAATTCTTGGAGACATGGATTTGAGAAATTCCTCCTGTCTCCTCTCATGTAGCCTGAGATAATAAACATTCTCTGCTGTACTTCGTGCTGTCTCAGTGTTCTGGCTTCCTCTTGAGCAGTGGGCAACAAACCTGGTGAAGCTGTAAAATTACTCACTTTCTCTTCTACTTGCTTCTTTATTTTACTTTGTTTTACTCTATTTTTATTTTATTTTATTTGTTATTGGAGACAAGAACCTTACTCTGTTGCCCTGGGTATAGTGCTGTGGCATCACAGTTCACAGC
The DNA here is from genome assembly GCF_000181295.1 of Otolemur garnettii. Taxonomy (NCBI): domain Eukaryota; kingdom Metazoa; phylum Chordata; class Mammalia; order Primates; family Galagidae; genus Otolemur; species Otolemur garnettii. The sequence continues at coordinate 371,941 of NW_003852710.1, forward strand.
AACCTCAAACTTCCTGGGCTCAAGAATATCTCTTGCCTCAGCCTCCCAAGTAGCTGTGACTACAGTAGCCCACCACAATGCCTGGCTAGTTTCTCTATTTTTAGTAGAGACAGAGTCTTGCACTTGCTCCAGCTGGAAAGGCTTGCTAATCTTGCTTTCCACTTGCTTACCTCAGCCTCCCAGATCACTAGGATTATAGGCATGAATCACTGCCCCCAACCTTCTTTTTTTATTTCAGATTAATACGAGGATACAGATGATTAGGTTACATCATTTGCTTTTGTTAGGTAGATTCCAAGTTATAGTTATGCCGCTCACCCAGGAGGTATGCCATATACCCTTACATTGTGCCTATAGGTAAGAGCTGACCAATCTCCCTGACTCCTACCCTTTCTCCCCTCCCGCCACTTGAGTTTACTTGTGGTTTTCTTGTGTGGGTGTATATTCGTTCATTGAGTACTGGTTTCACATTGAGTATATTAGATTCTTGCTTTTCCATTCTTGTGATACTTTATTAAGTAGAATGTTCTCCACCTCTGTCCAGGTTAACACAAAAGATGTAGAGTCTCTATCTTTTTATGGCTAAATAGCATTCCATGGTATACATATACATTCATGTGTAGATGGGCACTTGGGTTGATACCACATCTTGGCGATTAAATTTTTTCCTTCCAACCCAGATGACTTTTTTAACCTATAACAGTTACAAGCTACAGTCTGAAAATCACTGGAAGTTACTGACCTGGAGCATTAAAAGCCTGATTGTAGTAAAAGAAGAGATCAAAAGGCCAGACACTGGCACTGTAGAGATCAGAAAACAACTAGCAAAGGAAAGTTAAAAGGAGTAGCCACAGGTCAGAGAACTGAACAGAGGAGCCCAGAACACTATGTTTCAGGAGAGAAGGAAGTGCCTGAATGTGTCATTTGCTGCTGAGAGGTTGAGTCAGACCAGTACTGACCTTTGAATTGGCAATTCCTAGATCACTGAAACCGTGGAAACACAGCAGTTAAGATAAAAGTGGTAGGGATAAAAGCCTGATTCTAAAAATAACACATGGTTTCAGCAAGTAGATACATTGCTTTTTTTGCTGTAAAGGAAAGCAGGGAAATGGGACCACAAGTAAAAGATGTGGGGTCCGGCTCAGTGCCTTTGGCTCAAGTGGCTAAGGCGCCAGCCACATACACCTAAGGTGGCGGGTTCAATTCCAGCCC
>NW_003852710.1:373979-375478 GCF_000181295.1 Otolemur garnettii
TCTTCTTCTACACATTCACCCAAGTGATTTTTCAAAACTTAAGTTAGTGCCAACCCCAGTGTCTCCCTAGTTCAGCATAAAATCCAAAGCTCTTGCTTGTAAAGTCCTCCATGATCTAACCCCTTATTTCCAATCACTCCCTCACTTGCTTTGTTCCAGTCACCTGGCTTCCTTGCTGTTCCTTGGTTTCCTCAAGAGTGGAACATTTCCCTCCATTTCTTCACTTCCTTTGTGACTTCACTCTGATGTGACTTTCTCAGACAAGCTGTCTTTGACCACTCTTTGTGAAACAGCATTCCTATCAATGTCACCTTTCCCCACTCAGTTTTAGTTTTTGGCACTTAGTACCATCTGTGGCTGAGATATTTACAGCTCATTAAATATCCATTTGCCACCCTCCTCTTCCTACACTCCTTGCTTGCAATTAGTTTGGGCCACATGACCAGCTCTGGGGCTGGCAGCAAAAGGGTACATACATAAACTTCCATAAATACTTCTAGACAGAAGCACATAAGAGCCAAATGCAGCCCTCCAGCTCTCTCTTCCCCTGCTGCAGCACAATGGCCAAAGTGACCACATGTTGCAGGGTTGAAGCCACATAAAGTAAACAACCTGAATCACTGTCACTTCACTGGGAAGTTGCCTGGCTCAGTGGACTTTCCTCAAGTGAGAAGTAAACTTTGTTGTATTAAACCACTGAGCTTTTGGGGTTAATTTGTTAGCACAGTGTTACATAGTAGGTTTTATGGACTAACTGGTTTATCTCCAACCCCCAACCCCAATGCATGTGTTGAAGTCCTAGTTTCCAGAGCTTTAGAATGTGACTATATTTGGATATAGGGTCTTTAATGAGGTGATTAAGTTAAAATGATGTCATTAGGGTGGGCCCTAATCCATGACTGGTGTCTTATAAGGAGAGGTGATTCAGACACATTTGTGCCCAGCGGAAAGACCATGAGAAGACACAAGAAAGGAGCTCTTTGAAGCCACAGAGAGAGCCCTCAGAAGAAACCAACCCTGCCAACACCTTAGTCTTAGACTTCCAGCCTCTAGAATGGTGAGGAAATAAGTTCCTGTAGTCGAAGCTGCCCCGTGTATGGTACTTCGTTATGGCAACCAGAGTAAATGAATGCAAGATCCCAATATACCATCTGGCAGATTTATTTTTATTGTTACTTTCCTCTAGAACAGTGGTTCTCAACTTTCCTAATGCTGTGGCCCTTTAATACAGTTACTATGGGTCGTGACCCACAGGTTGAGAACCACTGCTCTAGAATGTAAGTGCATGATGAAAGCAAGGGTGTTGTTTGGTTCAACACTGTAGCCACAGCCCTTAGAATTGAGCCGGATACCTAGTATATGCTCAATTAATATTTACTGAATATCTGTATTCTGTATCTTTTTTTTGAGACAGAGCCTCCAGCTGTCCCCCTGGGTAGAGTGCCATGGCAACACAGCTCACAGCAACCTCCAACTCCTGGGCTCAAGCGAGTCTCCTG
>NW_003852710.1:375580-407412 GCF_000181295.1 Otolemur garnettii
CAGCCCCCCAAGTAGCTGGGCCCACAGGCACCCGCCACAACGCCTGGCTGTTTTTTGGTTGCAGCCATCACTGTTGTTTGGCGGGCCCAGGCTGGATTTGAACCCGCCACCTTAGGTGTATGTGGCTGGCGCCTTAGCCACTTGAGCCATAGGCGCTGAGCCTGTATTCTGTATCTTAATGAATTTTTTCAAAGAAAATTTTTCTGGGCTCTACTTATTTTGCTAACTTTCCCTAATAAATTTCTGGACTCCTCTGAGTTAAACTTCATTATTATTTCTAATTTTGCTAGTTTGCTTTTCTTTCTTGAGGTAATGTTGATGTGAATTTGGTTGGAATAGTTCAGAATAAGGCGATTTTATTCAACTTCTAGTATTCAGGGTTTTTTCACCTTAATTTCCATTTTTTCTGGTTTCCTGAGTTCTTTTCCCAAGTTTTAGAATTCATGTTTCTCTCTTTCTTGGTAACATGGATATTTCTGCTTTAAATCCTTTCTATCATAGAATTAATAATAGCACTATGAACTTTCTGGTAAATACAGCATTGATCATGTTTTGTGTTAATAAGTACCACTTATAAATCTTGTATAAAATATTTTATGCCAGGTGCAGTGGCTCATGCCTATAATCTCAATAGCTCAGGAAACTGAGGCAGGAGGATCTTTTGAGGCCAGTTCTAGATAGGCATGGGCAACATAGCAAGACCCTGTCTCTAAAATAAAATTACATTAGCCACGCACAATGGCATTGCACCTATAATCCCAGCTACTCTGGAGGCTGAGGCAGGACAGTCACATAAGCCCAAAAGTTCAAGGCTATAGTGAGCTATGAGTGGGCCACTGCACTTCAGCCTGGACTACAGAGTGAGACCCTGTCTCTATAAAAAAATAGTAATAAAAATAAATAAAATAGTGTATTATAGAATTCTTTTATCTAAGTGTGAAGATTCTTTTGGTTTCAATTATTGTTATACATTTTAATAACAATATTTTGCAACATAGTATTTATAAGAATGTTGAGTGTAAAATTTCTATTTTTTGTATTTTACATGAACTTTCCTGTCCCCAAGTGAACTTTTTATAAAGCAAATACTTGAGACAACATATATGTCCTACTTTTGCCCTATTCTCTACAAAATATGTTAAATCTACCTTATTTTTTCCTTGTTGACTTATTTTGTTCTACTTATAAGGAATATTAAATCATTTCCTACTTATTCTATTCCACCTCTTTTTGCATTATCTTTTTAAAAGTTTTTAATCTATTCTTCCTCTTTTACATTCTTTTTAAAAGTTTTTTAAATAAACAATTTTAGAGAAAAGCTGCAGAAATAGTTCAGAATTCCCATATATCTCACATCCACTAATTAGTATGGCATATTTGTTACAATTAATGAACCAATAATGATACATTATCTAACCAAAGTCCATACTTTATTCAGCTTGTGTTCTGAGACCCCGTCCAGGACACCACATTACATTCGTCCACACATTGTACTCTGGAAGTCACTATGCATCATGGGAAGTTTGCTCCTCTTCCTTAAGGGTAGATTGAGTAGCTATAGAATTCTTCATTTATTTATTTATATCAGTTTATTTATTTATAGAATCATGGATATTTATTTTACACTTTGAGTGACAACTCAATACTATTCTATTTTGTTGCTGAAAGTACTTTAGGCTTGGCCACTGGGAGTACTTTTCATTTGGCTTCCCTTTGACACACCCCATCATTATGTTTTGTTTTGTAGCATTTCCTTACTGACCGTCACTACGAGACATCTTCATATTTCCTGTCCCAGTCCTATAATCAGCCATCTCTCTGAGCAGCTCTGGCCTTTTTTTAGAGAAGTATATTAGAAACCAAGATCTGGGCAACAGGTGTGCTCATCATTACTGGGGTACTTTTGCTTCTAGACCCTGTCACCTGAGGGAAAAAAATGAAATATATTTGTAAAATAAAATATTGAGCAATAAAAAGTAATGAAAAAATGGATTAGCTAATACAGTTCTATATCAGGTATTTCTTACCAGGAACAAGACGTGTTGGATTTTATTTTTTGGTCCTTCCTGGAATTTTTTCTTCTTATTAAACCTATTAGTGTTCATTTCTTTTTAATTTCAAAATATTAAGGGGGTACAGTGTTTTATTACATAGAAATCTTACATAATGCTTAAGTCAGACATGGGCAACTTGTGTTCATTATGCTTTATAGGTACGTTTTTTTATCTGGTACTCCTCTTTCCTCTTCCCCCTCCTTGGCATCTCATGTCCTTTATGTCACTTTGTGCCAGTGTGTATCTAATGCTCCCACCTATTAGTGAGAACATATGGTGTTTGGTTTTCCATTCCTGAGATATTTTTCTTAGGATAATGGTCTCCAGTTCCATATTCTATCTTTTATCAACTTTTCCTCTTCTTGGGGATCTTTGTTTTAGTCTAATATAAGTACTGTAAGTATTTCTATTGGTAGATGCTGGTTTTAGTAAAATAGAACTGAATACATTTAAATACTAAGGATAAGATTATAACAAAAAAAATCTTCATAGACTAAAATCTTAGTCTCTCTTTTTTCTTTTTTTCTTGAATTTGGAACTAGAAAAAGGATTATGTTTATTGAGGGCAAGGGGATGCAAACAATGTAAAAAACAAAAGCTCAGCTGGCATTTAATTAACTTTTTCTTCTCTGCTTGACAAATGGGAATTGGATTTTATTTGTATATATTCTAAGTATCCTGATCTGCTCCTGAAATCCTTATACAGGGGGAAGCTGTGGGGCAGATGTCGGAAGCAATCCTTTGAGAGAACACTTTTCAGGGCAGAGTAATCGCTCGGGTCTGCCTACTTCTTGCCCTTCTGCGTCATGTGTGCTATAAAATAGTCATTGCACGCGATGGTGAGGCCCGCAATTAGGGAAAAGAAGCTCTGGAAGCCACTTAGCCATCTCGGCACTGGTCCAGGTCCTTCATTATTTTGTCTAAGGCCAGACGGTCTTTTTGATTTTCCAAAAATCCTGTGAACTCCTGCTCCATGAGCACTCTGAGGTCCTCCTTTGTTAAGTAGCCTTTATCCTGGCAAATTTGTGAAACGTGAACATCGTGGTTTCCATGGCGTGCTCCATCTGAGATGGCATTTTGGTGAGGTCCACTGAGGGCCGAGAGGAATGGTGGACACTGGCTGGGGCGAGGGGCCTCATTTTTTTTCTATTTCTACTCATACGCTTAAAATAAAATGTTTCATTCCCTTCCTGAGAAGGTTGGAGATGAGCTTTGGGGCTGATCTCATGTTCCTTTTAGGATTTTGTTCTTTACTTTTTCCTTCTATGTGAACAAACCTCAAAGTCTCATCTCTCTCTCTCTCTCTTTTTTTTTTTTTTTTTTTTTGAGGCAGAGTCTCACTATGTCGCCCTCAGTAGAGTGCTATGACGTCACAGCTCACAGCAACCTCCAACTCTCAGGCTTAAGCCATTCTCTTGCCTCAGCCTCTCAAGTAGCTAGGACCACAGGCACCCTCCCCAATGCCTACCTATTTTTTTGTTGTAGTTGTCATTGTTGTTTAGCAGGCCCAGGCTGGGTTCCAACCCGGCCGCCAGTGGCCGACACCCTAACCACTGACCTACGGGTGCTGAGCCAGTCTCACCTCTTTCAGAATGTAAGCACATTCTGTAGCAGATACTATAGCCAACTAACCCAATCTCCATTTCCAACCTCTTTCTCCCTTGTTTAAAAATAATGGAAAGACTACCCTTGCAGTCTTGGCTAGGGTTCTAGTCAATGAAACATAGGCTGAAGTCACTCAGCAAGCCATCCTTTCCTCAACAAAAAGGTAAAACAGAACTAGGAAAAAGTGCTTTTGAGAATACGCAGTTGCCCCTCAGTATCTCTGGATAATTAGTTCCAAGAACCCCTACAGATACCAAATCCATGGAGACTTAAGTCCTTGTATAAAATGGCATAGTATTTGCAAATAACCTACATGCAAATCCTATATCTAAATCAGGCGTCCTCAAACTATGGCCTGCCGGGTGTTTTTGCCACTGCTGCCTGTCTTGCTTAGCAGCCAACTTGTCCCAGGGCCCGCAGTCTGACCCTCCAATGGTCTGAGGGACAGTGAACTGGCCCCCTGTTTAAAAAGTTTGAGAACCCCTGATCATCTCCAGATTACTTCTAGTACCTAAGACAATGTAAGTGGTATGTAAATAGTTCTTACACTGTATTGTTTAAGAAACAGTGACAAGAAAAATGTCTGTAGCTGTCTAATTTTTTTCCAAATGATTTTGATCTTTAGTTGGTTGAATCCACAAATACAGAACTCACAGGAATAGAGGGCCAACTGTGTATATTTCTTCTCCTAGGCCTCTCCTCCACCACTACCTCCTTTTCCCAGCTAATTCTCATTTATTAATCTTTAAGAAGTTTCAACTTAACAAGTCCTGGACTAGGTCAGGTGTCTGTTACATACTTGCATAGCTCCATATACTTCTCTTTGATAACATTTACCAACATTATAATTAAATAATGACACATCAGTTGTTTAATGTCTGTCTGTATTGCAATGTACACACACTCCACCTGTCTAATTTACCACTGTATTCCAAACACCTACTTATGGTTCCTTGCAATGAATGAATTTACAAAAACTACTACCTGATAAAGCACTATCACCAAGTACATACAAATTAAACAATACTTGCATTTTCTCTTCGGCCCCTACCCATGCTAATCAGTCATATTACTTCCAAGCAAAGTACAAAGTCCCCAAACATTTGAATAAAAGTAACAGCACAAGAGACAGAGATTAAGACTGACAAGGACTACAAGATAATGAACTGAGGGCAGCGCCTGTGGCTCAAAGGATAGGGCACTGGCCCCATATGCCGGAGGTGGCAGGTTCAAACCCAGCCCCGGCCAAAAACTGCAAAAAAAAAAAAAAAAGATAAAGAACTAGAAACAGTTCAAGTAAAAACAAAAATTGCGTCCAGAAATAAGACTAAATAGCTTACTTGAGCTACTCCTCAACCTGAAAATGCTGAATAAAAGCTTTAAAAGTATATACACTTAAAGAATCAAAGAATTAGCATTATTCTTAAGAATCCCTGGGCTAAACTCCATGTGAAAGCATACATTCAAAGAGCACTGAAATCCTACTGTACTATTTACATCTGCCAAACTGGGAACACATGAGTTTTGGTACTGACAGCCTCCCATAGCCAGGGAGAGAGAAGTCAAAGCTCAGTGTCTCTGGGGGAAATCCCTTCCTCCCCAAACTGGGATCACTCCACTTCTGCCTCCAGTCTGCAAAGAAAGGTACCTTGGAGCTGGTGGAGAGGGAGTCTGAGGACAGGAAGAGGATGTGAGAAGTTGAAAACAAAAGCCAATCACCAGAATGACTAAAGTAGAGATACTAAGTATTTATAAGGATGTGAAGTAGAGGAGAATGCTCAAACTGTTATGGGTAAAGAAGATATAAAATGGAAAAAACCATCTTGGAAAATTTGTTAGTGTCATCTAAGAGGTTGAAGAAGCACAACAATCATCCTATGATTCAGCAATTCTACTCTTAGGTATGGACTCAAAAGAAATGCATGCACACAGGCTCCAAGAAACATGCACACAAATGCTCACAGCAGCATTCTTTTTTTTTTTAATTTTATTTATTTATTGTTACTTTTATTGATTTATTGCCCTCAGTAGAATGCTGTGGCATCACACTGCTCACAACAACCTCCAACTCCTGGGCCTAAGGGATTCTCTTGCCTCGGCCTCCTGAGTAGCTGGGACTACAGGTGCCCGCCATGACGCCTGGCCACTATTTGTTGCGGTTTTGGCTGGGGCTGGGTTTGAACCCACCACCCTCGGTATATGGGGCTGGCGCCCTACCCCCTGAGCCACAGGCACCGCCCAGCAGCATTATTTCTAATAGCCCCAAACTAGAAACCCAAATGTCCCTCAACAGCAGATGCATGAATCAATGGTGGCACAGTGATACAAGAGGAGGTAATACCACAATAAAGTACTACTATGTGCAACACAAATAAATCTCACAATAACAGAGTTTAAAAAGCCAGATAAATAAGACATGCTATACAATTCCATTATTTAAAGGTTCTTGGTTTTGTAGGGCAAAACTGAAGACATATAGCCCGGGATCGTGGCTCATGCTGGTAATCCCAGGATTCTGGGAGGCTGAGGTGGATGGATTACTTGAGCTCGGGAGTTCTAGACCACTGCGAACAGCAGTGAGACCCTCATCTCTACTAAAAATAGAAAAACTAGCTCCTTGTGGTGGGTGCCAGTAGACCCAGCTACTCCACAGGCTGAGGCAGGAGGATAGCTTGAGCCCAGGAGTTTGAGGTTGCTGTGAGCTATGACGCTGTGGTACTCTACTCAGGGCAGCTGAATAAGACTCTGTCTCAAAAATACACACATACATAAGGGGGGGATGAAAACATATGCATTTAGGTGGTGAAACCATAAAGGTACATTATGACACAGAACACAATTATAAAAAGACAGGATGGTGATAACCTTTATAGAGGAGGAGAAAGCAACTGGGAAAAGGTAAGAGGGGTGGCAATGTTTTATATTTCTTAACCTGGACAATAGCCACACAGAGTTGCTTGGTGCTACATCATTAAGCTGTACCTGTTTTATGCATATTCACTTTTCTATAGATGCAATGGATTTTTAAAAAAATGTTAAGTGGTTAAAACTGAAAAAAATTCACAAGTCAAGGATCTGCCTAGGGGACCAAAGATCTAATAGAATTCCCACAATAAAAGGACAGAGGCAAGGCAAGGAAAAATCACACTTTTTTAAAACAAAAAATAAACCCAAACTGTTCAAACTATTGAGACTTCAGAATGAATGGACACACCAAGTGCCAAGAAAAATGAAATTTCAGATGTCCAAATACTAAGAGAGAAAGCTTTAAAGTTTTTAGAAAACAACCAAACAGAAAAACAAACTACCTTATTAACAAAGATGTAATTATTAGATGGGTATTAGGATTCTAGCAGCAACATGGTAGGCAGAAGTCAGTGGTTCAATGCCTTCAAACTTTTGAAGGAAAAAGATTTCTAACCTAAACTTTTTTTTTTTTTTTTTGAGACAGAGCCTCAAGCTGTCCCCCTGGGTAGAGTGCTGTGGCATCACAGCTCACAGCAACCTCCAACTCCTGAGCTCAAGCAAGTCTCCTGCCTCCGCCTCCCAAGTAGCTGGGACTACAGGTGCCTGCCACAACGCCCAGCTATTTGGTTGTAGCTGTCATTGTTGTTTGGCAGGACCGGGCTGGATTCAAACCCACCAGCTCAGGTGTATGGGGCTGGCGCCTTAGCCTCTTGATCCCCAGGCGCCGAGCCTAACCTAAACTTCTAAACCCAGCCAAATCACCAACTAAATGTGAAGACATATGAAGGACTCAAAATTTACATCTCCTAAACCCTCTATAAATCTTTGCTCAAGGATCCCAGCAGGAGGAAATAGAAACATTGATGTGGAAGTTGGTGAAATGTGAATAGGTGCCACAGACTGGATGGTAATGTTGGTGTCAGTCAACACTGATTTCCTGTGTTGGAGGGTTGGCTAGAAGGTATGTAGGAGTATGTCCTTCCTTGTTCCAGGGAGATATACACCAGAAATACATAGGGATGGATGAGCAGAACATCTGTCTTACTCTAAAATGGTTCAGAAAAAAAACAATAACTGCTATACACATCACAAAGTCAGAGTACACATATGATGACATATTAATAACTGGGGACCCTGAGTGAAAGGATTTGCAGGAGTTTTCTGTGTTTATAGCTTTTCTTTTAGTTTGTTAGGTAGTTTATTACTACAGTGTAGTGACATCGTAGATCATGGTAGCCTCAAACTCCTGGGCTCAAATAATCCTCTTGCATCAGCCTCCAGAGTAGTTGGAACTACAGGTGCATGCCACCATGGCCAGCTTTTTTCTTTTCTTTTCTTTTCTTTCTTTCTTTTTTTTTGGGGGGGGGAGGAGAGGGTCTCCTATGTTGCTCAGGCTGCTCTTACATTCCTGGCCTCAAGGAATCCTCTCACCTATCTCCCAACATGCTGAGATTATAGGCCAGAGCATTTTCAGCCACTTTTCTTTAAATTTGACAGTGTTTCAAAATAAATTATAATACTATATTGGAGCAGAGGTTAAATGATGATGTGAAGAATGTCTTCATAAAGAATGATACCCAATGTACAAATTACATAATTAAGAACATGGACAGTCTTAATCTGATAAGATGCAGGTATATTTTTCTAAGACATTAATAAAAAAGAAAAGCAATTAAAAAAAAGGAAAACTTTCATCAGCCTTGTATAGCACCAGAAAGGAAAACACATTAGCTATACAATAAAGGAGTAACAAAGTAAATGAAACTATGGCATAATTTTAGGCAAATTAAAGGAAGATTTGTTTTATTTCTTTACTTAGAATATGATCCTTTGCCTAAGATAAGTTTAGTGATCTTACAGTATATAGAAAAGTAAATACCACACTCATAACTGATTGGATCTTCAATGAGTATTTCTATAAATGTAATATTTCAACTTATTTGTTTCAAATATTGAATCAACCTAAAAACAAGGCAGAAAAATCTATAATTTAACACAGCATAGTACACAATAAGCCTTAAGGTCCAATGGACTTAAAGTGGATAGATCACCAAAGAAACTTAGTATATATATATATGTATATATATATATATTTTTTGTTTTGCAGTTTTTGGCCAGGGCTGGGTTTGAACCTGCCACCTCTGGCATATGTGGCCAGCACCCTACTCCTCTGAGCCACAGGCACTGCTGAAACTTCGTATATTCTTAAAGCTTTTGCTTTTTCATTTGTTCAACATGAATAAAAAATTATAACCTGGTCATAGTGGTCACAGTGCTCAAGAGAAAGGATGGACAGATGGACAGGAGGGCAATAGCTGCTCTCACAGACCTGTCATCTTGTGCAACTCAAAGGATCACACAAATGTCAAATGAAAACCATAGTGGATTTCCTTTCAGGAAAGGCACATGGTGCAGAGAGGAAGGGTATTGACCTAGACAGGAAGCAACAATGTTGATATCTGAAAGAAAAGTCAGAGTTAACATGAGGGAACAGGGTATAACAAAGAAAGTCAGTGTGCGCAGGTCTCAGAAAGCATGAGGAAATGATGTAATGTTAGTCTAAGGCTGAAAAAGTAGAAGTGGGCCAGACCATTGCGATCTTACCACAAAGAAAAAGGGTTAAGGATTTGGGTCTGCCATACACTGTCTCCCCCAAATTCACTGAATTTATTAGAATGAAATCTAACTCCTGATGTGATGATATTCTGAAATGAGGCCTTTAGGAGGTAATTGAGTAATGAGGGCAGAGCCCTTACGAATGGATGAAAGCCAGCGTAAAAGAGACCCTCATAAAAGAGACCCTAGACATGTCCCTTGAGAGCTGCCACCAAGTGAGGACAATGAGAAGATGGCTGTCTGCAAACCAAGTGAGAGCTCACCAGACAGTGAATCTTGATCTTGAACATCCCAATTTCCAGAAGTGTGAGGAATAAATTTCTCGTTTATAAATCACCTAGTCTATGGTATTCTACGGTATAGCATAGCAGGCCTAAGAATGAAGGAAGTCACTGAAATATTTCAAACACTGAATATTTCAAGTTTTTGTTTCTATCAGCTCACTCGGACTGAACTAATAGAATTCAAGGAGCTAAGTTAGGAAGCTACTGCAATAGCCCAAGCAAAAGCTATGGTAACATGGACTAGTATAATCACAGTAGAGAGGGTGAATTTGAAATAACTGCTATGACTAAAAATGTCTTACGGACTGAATGTGTGTGCACCCACCCCTCAAATTCATATGTTGCACCCTAACCCCCAGCAGTATTTGGAATAACAACTTACAATTAAATGTGGTCATGAAGGTGGGAGCCTGATCTGATGGGAGAGCTTGCTCTCTTCCTAATGCCCACCCTTCCCTGCAGGCACATGTGAAGATGTGGTAAAAAGACAGCCATCTATAAGACAGGAAGAGGGGGCTCGGCGCCTGTGGCTCAAGTGGCTAAGGAGCCAGCCACATACACCTAAGGTGGCGGGTTCGAATCCAGCCCAGGCCTGCCAAACAACGATGGCTGCAACCAAAAAAAAAAATCGCCAGGAGTTGCGGCGGGTGCCTGTAGTCCCAGCTACTTGGGAGGCTGAGGCAGGAGACTCGCTTGAGCCCAGGAGTTGGGAGGTTGCTGTGAGCAGTGAAGCCATGGCACTCTATCCAGGGGGACAGCTTAAGGCTCTGTCTCAAAAAAAAAAAGAAAGACAGGAAGAGGGCCCCGTTAGAAACCAACCCTACTGGGCCTTGATCTAGGACTTCTAGCCTCCAGAACTGTGAGAAAATAAATGTCTATTGTTTAAGCTGCCTAGTCTGTGGTATTATATTATGGTGGCCTGAGCAGACCAATACTCTGACAAAAATTGGGAGCACTTAGATAATGTGTTATTAAGCTGAATTTTTCACTATTACAGAATATAATAAAATTACATCTAAAATATACTGACTAGTATTATAATAGTAATTACAGAAAAACTAAAATCTATTATTAGAAAAGATGGGGTTAAAAAGAAAAAAAAGAAAAGATGGAATGTCTATGGTGAAATTTTTGCTTTGCATTTTTTATGCTTATATACAGGTATAGTTTTTCTAAAATCATGTATACTGTTTTCATCAACCATTTAAAAATTTAACAAAATTTTCAAAGAAAAGTTAATTCAGTTCTGCTTTAATGATTTTTGCTATATGTATCCTTGCTTGTCAATTTTCAATCAACATTTTTTTTTTTTTTTGAGACAGCGCCTCAAGCTGTCCCCCTGGGTAGAGTGCCGTGGCATTTCAGCTCACAGCAACCTCCAACTCCTGGGCTCAAGCGAGTCTCCTGCCTCCGCCTCCCAAGTAGCTGGGACCACAGGCGCCCGCCACAACGCCCGGCTACCTTTTGGTTGCAGCCGTCATTGTTGTTTGGCGGTCCGGGCTGGGGATTCGAACCTGCCACCTTAGGTGTACGTGGCTGGCGCCCTAGCCGGTTGAGCCACAGGCGCCGAGCCTTCAATCAACATTTTTTAACCTGTACCAATTTACTTTATTCTCAACTCAAACTGTTTATAATCATATTTTTTGATCGACAATAAAATGTATAATTATTAAAAATATTCATCCATGTAACAAATAACATCACCTCATGTTCTAAGAGTTATCTAGAGGTCACACATTGGAAAACACTATTTGATACAAAATTTGTCGTTATTATAGTGTCTTTAAAACCATATCAACATGAGACAATGAACTCCTTTCTCATTTTTTCTAATTAATTCCCTCCACAAGTTATACCACTGATAAATTTAAAAACATCTGAGTATTTAAATTTCCCATATTAGAATGATTATTTTACACTAACTATAACTTAAAAATATTTCACACAGCTAGAAGTTAAACATTAAAAATGTTTAAGGTTATGGGGTCAGTGCCTGTGGCTCAAAGGACTAGTGTGCCAGCCCCATAAGCCGGAGGTTGGGGATTCAAACCCACCCCTGGCCAAAAACTGAAAAAAAAAAAAAAAAAAAAATTTAAGGTTATAAACCAAATGCCTGGTTTAAAAAAAAAAAAAATTGCAGAAACTGAACTGTGGCATGAGTTTAGCTAAATAAAGCAATGTAAATGACTTTGTTTTCATCATGATTAAGTTGTTCGATACAACAATTAATTTATACAAAGGATCTTTAACCAGTGTCTAAATGCAAGCCACTCTGCTAATTACTTGGAATGCAGACTAAATTTCAGTGTAAGAATTTAAGGCAGGGCGGCGCCTGTGGCTCACAGGAGTAGGGCACCAGCCCCATATGTCAAAGGTGGTGGGTTCAAACCCAGCCCCGGCCGGGGGGGGGGGGGGGGGGGGGTTGGAATTTAAGCATACACCAGGTGCAGTGGCTCACACCTATAATTCCAGCACTCATGAGTCTGAGAAAAGCCCGGGCAATAGTGAGACCTCATCTCTATAAAAAATAGAAAAATTAGACAGGTGTGGTGGTGCACACATGTAGTCCCTGCTACTTGAAAGGCCAAGGTAGGTAGATCTCTTGAGCTCAGGAGTTTGAGGTTGCAGTGAGGCCACTGTGATGAGGCCACTGCACTCCAGCCCGGGCAACAGTGTGAGAACTTTTCTCAAAACAAAAAACAACAAATGCCCCTTAATAATGACACAACTTGTGGAAATTAAAGTGATTTTCCCTTAGTGACTTACAAACTAGTATAAAGTCTCAAATTTGAACAAAATCTTTGGCAAAACTTAAAACTTATCTCTACTTACGGTTTAAAAAGCATAGTACACTATGCCAGCATGCCCTGAGTATTCCTATTTATTTACAGAATAATTGCATTTTTGGCCCATTTTTCAGCAGTTTCCCCATATTAATGAAATTCTTATATTTTAAAGGGATAAAGCACATGTTTTCTTTGTAACAGAAGAAAAAACTAAATTACTAACACAGATGAAATTATTTTATATTCACTCCTCTTAAAAAGCATACCTTCAATTTCTTATTGCAAGGCTCCTCTGCTAATTTTTCACTATCACCTCGTATAAATGTACTTCTCTCTTTCTCTGAAGGCATCTGTCTCCATCAACATTTATTCTCTTATAGGAAGCAAGGGAATTGAGCTCTCTAGTTCACTCAACCTTGAGTAGAGGAAGAGGCCCTAGATAGCCCCTAAATTAGCCTTCTGGTACCCCTGCAGAGCCCAGAGCTGCAGTTAACTTGAGATGCCTGCCAGCTGTATATCAGGGTTCTGGATCAGCTTCAGTTGAACCTATACAAAGCAACTGGCCTCCTCAAAGTCTAAATGGTCTATCAGTTATACCTGGGGAGCAGAGTCCTTACACCCTAAAAGAATACTTTTCGACTGACAATCATTTTGTCCAAGGAAAATAAAATTACTGGTTTATTTAATTGAGCGATTTTATTTTAAAAAGTGCTTATAAATGAAAAATTCTTATAAATAACCAAATAATCAAACTCATAATGAAATTGAATATTTATTTGAATTTCTCCTTGTAATAGCACTCAACATGTAAGAAGAACAAATCAAGCTGTGAGATTTTGTTTTAAATGTAGACATTTTTCAAAAAGAAAATGTTGGTTTCTGTATTTAATAGCAATAAGTAGGGCATCTATTTTAAAACTACCATTCAAAAATAGTATTTTTAAGAAATATATACTATTAACATGATGTGTTTTATAGAATGGGTACATATCTGAATGCCAATATGAATGTGGAAGAAATACGTATGTGTTAAAAACCACATGAGAAAACTATTCTTTTTATAAAAAGTAGCTTGAAATAAAAAAGAACTTGCTAGTAAACCCAATAAATTTTGACACCTGGGCACATGGGACATATTTTTAAATCCCCATCCACTTAACCTCTGCAAAAAAAAAGAAGAAAGAGAGGGAGAGAGAAACGGAAGGAAGGGAAGGAAGGAAGGAAGGGAGGGAGGGAGGGAGGGAGGGGATCAGGGGATCTGAGGGGGCAGGGAGAGGGAGGGGACCTAAGGGAGAGGGAGGGGACCTAACGGAGAGGGAGGGAGAGAGGGGAAAAAGAGAAGGAAAGAAAGACAAAACATGGTGGGTCATTTTGACTAGAGCCATTAGATGACCACTAATTTCTGTACAGCATGGAAGCCTGCTTAAACAGTCAATATTAACTTCCTAAAGTGCATCTTTTGAAGACTTATCTAATAAAATTGCAATATCAAATATAAAACAACACAAGACATGCAATAACAAAACTAAATCATATAGTGTAAAGTTTTTAAAACTACTTTTAAAACTTTTGATTCACCAAAGAATAAAGATGGCAAATACAGTAGCATTCTCATTCTCCAACAACATGCATTATATGCTTTTGTTATTTGGCAAATCATTTGGAGTCGAGCAAAAATAATGCAGTCTAAACAATATTTCTTCTTTCATTATAATACGATTCCTCAGGCAGAACAGTAAGATGCAGAGGAAGTTAGATTTTTGGAAGTTTTGGTGCATTAACCACAGGATTTGCCTCCTGCAAGTATCTCCTCCCTGTACTCTTGTAATCATAGGTGCAGCCGTGAGTTTCTGCATAGCGATGAGATGCACAGAAGTTGTTTCCACATCTAAAGTACAAAAAAAGTTTACGTGAATAGTCACATTTCTATGAAAGGTTCATCTCTTGGGAGAGAGAGCTTGACTTCAGGTAGTCCGACAGGAGCCCTCTGCTTCTCTTTAGCAATTTCAGTGCTAACATTTCACCTTCCACTCATAAACAAGCACGAACACCCCCTTCCCAAAGAGCACATCTATCATCTATGATTATTATAGTTTATAATAAAGAATCCATTATGGACTGAAACGGGTCTAGAATCCTTAATGAGTAATAAAATTGCAAAAGCTGATAAATATGCCCACTATTTCTCTTATACCTAGTAAACTTGAAAAAATTCTTAATTTCTGAGAAATTCAGTCTCATGAGAAAATTAAATTATATAAAATCAAACTACACCATGCAATTTTTTTTTAAATATTTCTAGCAGCAAGATAAAACTGTATTCATTTGAATAGAATATACTCTAAAAAGCACTTGTTACTTTCAATGCCTGGGTTGCCAGATACCATCCTTGGATGATACTGATTAATGCTAATGAAAGAAATAATTATGGAAAGAAAAATTCATTATTTTTTGAAGATACATTATTCATCTACTTTGAAATAAAAGTGTATCCTATAATAGTTAAAATGTATAGTAAATTAAATCTAGTTCCTTTTTTTCAGTTCAATTAGAAACAGAATCTTGGGGGAGGGGTTCTTCCAGGCAAAGATCAAACAAAAACCAAGTACGTTTATTTTAAGACAAGGTACACTCTCCCACTGGTTTAAATCTCCTAATTTGAAGGGCAGGGATTGTGCTTTCTGAAAACCCATGAGCTATTTGCCATGAACTATCTACTTGCTCTTTACTTCAGTCAATTAGGACTCCAACTGAGAGAGGCTATTTATCATAACGTCTTTTTTTTTTTTTTTTAAGATAAGATCTTGCTCTGTTGCCTGGGCTAAACTGCAGTGGTGTCATCATAGCTCACTGCAACCTCAAATTCCTGGGCTCAGTAATCCTCCTGCCTCAGCTTCCCCAGTAGCTGAGACTATAGGCAGCATGCACCACCATGCCCAGCTAATTTTTCTATATTTTATAGAGACAGGGTCTCACTAAGTTGCCCAGGCTGACCTGGGCACTCCTGACCTCAAGCAATCCTCCCACCTCAGCTTTCCCAAGTGCTAGGTTTACTGGCATGAGCCATCGTGCCCAGCCAACATCATCTTAATGATGTTATGAATGGCCAATTTAAGTAATGTTTTATTTTGCATGATCCCCAAGTTGGGTCACCACAGAGAAAGCTTCTAAGCTTCTCCAGCTGGCCAACCTGCCTGCATTCGTAGCTAGTAGCCAGTCCTGTTTTCTTTCCACAAAGAAAACAATGCTTTGTTGTCTTCTTCTTTGTTTGAATAGGGGCTTTCACAGGTGGGAGGTGATGAGTACATTCTCCTGTTTAGAGAAAGGACACCTTGATTAACACAGGCATAAAATTTTAAATGTGAAATACTTAGATTAAGCAAAACACAAAACACATTTCTATCAAAGTAAACATTTCATGTTTTTAACATTATAATTTTTTTTTTGAGACAGAATTTTGCTTTGTTGCCCTCAGTAGAGTGCCGTGGTGTCATAGCTCACAGCAACAACCTCAAACTCTTGGGCTCAAGCAATTATCGTGGCTCAGCCTCCAAGTAGCTGGGACTATAGGTGTCTGCCACAATGCCCAGCTATTTTTAGAGATGGGGTCTTGCTCTTTCTCAGGCTGGTCTCCAACTTTGGAGCTCAAGCAATCCACCTGTGTCGGCCATCCAGAGTGCTAGTATTACAGGTGTGAGACACCACACCTGGCTGTAATATTTTTTTTCTAAAATTATTTATAGACTCTATAAGTGAAGTTGTAGTAGAACTTTTTTTAAAAGATGAGGAAGGTTTCTACTGATTAAGACTTAGATTTTTTAGGACTCATTCTACACATCATCTTTCTGATTATTAAGGGTAACTATTTCATATAAAATATACCAAACTTTGACAGAGAATCAAGAAAACTGTCTGGTTCAAAATCATATTTGATGAGACCTCTGAGAAAAACATAACTGCAATACAATTGTTTTACTGTTTCACAACAAGGAGCACCAAAGTATCTGGAAACCCGTCTTCCAGTCCTGATTACACCACAGATAGCAAATTTATCAAACCATGACCAAGTCATTTATTCTTTGAAAACTTTAATTTGTTTATTTTTGAGATAATGGAACATGTATCAATACTTTTTCTGAGGTGTCTAAGTGGTTTAAGGTCAAACAAGTTCATATATGTAAAATATACACTGAAAATTTTAAGAATGTTATAATTATACAAAATCACATTATCAATATGACTAACACAACACATGGCTCAATATCACAGTATTACTAGCTTTCCAAAAACTTTACTAAATTCTGTACAATTGTACCAACTTCATTTTTTACCTTAAAAATAAAAGCACATCTATTATTATATAACAAGTAATTAAACAGGTTTCTTTAATTACTAAGTGAAATGGCTTTTAGAACTGACTCAAATGCCAAGAAAACCCAGTCATAAGCAGATGGGCTCAAAGTCACTGGCTGTAGTTCTTAGAATACCAGTACGAGTACACAAATGCTTGGTGGCACTCAAAGGTCAAGAAGCAAGAGACAAAGAAAATAAGAACAAATGGAAAGAATGAGGAAAAAAAATGGACTGGCATTTAAGGTCTTATGTGTTCAATACAATAGCTTTTATAACTTTCCAGAGTCATTTCTTATTATTTACCACATTATACCCATCCTGAACAATATACCAGGTCCACTTACATCCACAATCTTTTATTCTCAAATGCTCTATTCCACCTTAACCTAGTGAAATTCTATTTATACTGTAAAACATCATTAATCATCAATTCTCTGAACCCTTCAATGTGTATTGAATATGAATAAAGAAAAATTCTATACAATTTTTTACATAAAAATGTATATATACTTAAAACATCAATCATCAAGTCTGTGAAGCCTTCTTTCAATGTGTATTGAATATATGAATAAAGAAAAATTCTATACAATTTTTTACATAAAAATGTATATATACATTCTTATATATAATGTGAAGAGTTGCTTTTCATAAAAAGATGAAAATTATTTGAACTAATACACTTGTTTGGTATTTCCTAACCTAATATTTGATCTAACATAATGATCTATAAATCACTCAACAGAAGACAGCCAAAAAGTAATAAATTAGCATTCCAGACCCAAGTTTGGTAATCACTGGCTGAAAATGATGGGTTACCATATAAAAATAGATAAAGTTCCCAAGGGAGACCATACAGTGTAAAGAAAAAGAGGATCAATGGAAGAATTTGGTAAGTCAATTAAATAAAACACACACTGGCTCGGCGCCTGTGGCTCAAGAGGCTAAGGCACCAGCCACATACACCTAAGGCAGCGGGTTCGAATCCCCAGCCCGGGCCCGCCAAATAACAATGATGGCTGCAACCAAAAAATGGCCAGGCATTGTGGGCGTTGTGGCGGGCGCCTGTAGTCCCAGCTACTTGGGAGGCGGAGGCAGGAGACTCGCTTGAGCCCAGGAGTTGGAGGTTGCTGTGAGCTGTGATGCCATGGCACTCTACCCAAGGGGATAGCTTGAGGCTCCGTCTCAAATAAAAAACAACAACAACAAAAAATAAATAAATAAAACACACAGAACCTTCAAGGTAATTCAGAAGGATACAGTCAGGTATTGCTGTGAAAGAAAATGTCAGCAAGTTACACAGTTCTAGTTTGGGGAATCATCATTGTGGTACCAGCTGATGCCTTGAACCTAGATGAAATTAAACAAAAAAGCATGTATCTGGGACAAGCAGAGGACTGACTAAAAAAGCAAAAGTAAAGGTAAAAAACACTGATGTAAAAAATGAAAAAAACCAAACCATGAACCAAAACAAAAACCTATAACATGATAACCCAGAATTTCTTTTAAAAGAAAGAAAAAAAGGCTTGGCACCTATAGCACAGTGGTTACAGCACCAGCCATGTACACCAAGGCTGGTCGCTAAGCAACAATGACAACTGCAACAAAAAATAGCCAGGCCTTGTGGTAGGCACCTGTGGTCCCAGCTACTTGGAAGCTGAGGCAAGAGAATCGCGTAAGCCCAAGAGTTTGAGGTTGCTGTGAGCTGTGAAGCCACAGCACTCTACTGAGGACAACTTAGTGAGACTCTGTCACCAAAACAAAACAAAACAGAGTGGGGCTGGGCGCAGTGGCTCATGACTGTAATCCCAGCACTTTGATAGGCCAAGGCAAAAGGATCACTTGAGGCCAGGAGTGCAAGAACAGTCTAGGCAACAGTGAGACCCCATCTCTACAAAATAAATTAAGAGATTAGCCAGGTATGGTAGAGCATTCCTGCAGTCTTGGCTCCTTAGGAAGCTGAGATGGGAGGATCACTTGAGTCCAGGGCTTTGAGATTGCAGTGAGCAATGCCAGAACCCTGCTTCACTGCACTCCAGGCTGGGTCTAAATAAAAAAACAAAAACAGAAAATACAGTGGTATATGCATAAAGATAGACCAATAGGATAGTCAGCACAAAAACAAGCCCTCACTTATACGGTCAAATGACTTTCAACAAGGACGCCAAGACCATTAGATGGAAGAAGTTCAGTCTTTTCAACAAAAGGTGCTGGCAAAACTGGTTGTCCAGACAGGAAAGAAAATAGGCCTCTACCTTATAAAAGTTAACTCAAAATAAAGATTTAATATAAAACATAAAACCATAAAATTTCTAGAAGAAAACATAAGAGAAAAGCTACTTGACATTGGATTTGTTGGTGATTTCTTATATATTACACCAAATGCACAAGTAACAGGAGACAATAGAGAAATTGGACTTCAGGAAAATTAAGAACTTTCATGTATCAAAAGATATTGTGAAAAGAGTAACAAGCAACTCATGAAATGGAAGAAAATTCTGCAAATCATTTAGTAAGGGATTAATATCTAGAATACATAAACTCCTAAAACTCAACAGCAAAAAAACACAACCAACTTGATTAAAAAATGGGTAAAGAACACGAAGAGACATTTCTCCAAAGAAGATATACAAACGGCCAATAAACACATGCAACTAATTATTAGGGAGTGAACTTCACTAATTAGGGAATCAATATTACTAATCATTACAGAAATGCAAATCAAAGCCACAATGACATAGCACCTCACACCTAAAAGGATAGCTACTGGCAAAAAAAAAAAAAAAACACACAAAAAACCAGAAAATAAATATCAGTGAAGGTGTAGAGAAATAGGAATCCTTGTGCACTGTTGGTGGGAATGTAACATAGTATAGCAACTACTGAAACAATATGGTGGTTCCTAAAAAACCTCAAAATAGAAATTATGATCCAGCAATTTCACTTCTAGGTATATACCCCAAAAAACTAAAAGCAGTGTCTCATCAAGATTTTTGTACATCCCAGTTTATAGCACCATTATTCACATTATTAAAACGTGAAAGCAACACACTGCCTACAGATGGATGGGTAAGCAAAATGTGCTATATACAATACATGTAATGGAGTATTGCCTTAAAAAGGAAATTCTGACACATGCTACAACACGGATAAAACTCGAACAGATTATAAGTGAAATAAGCCAGTCACAAAAATGCAATATTGTATGATTCCACGTATATGAAATCCTTAGTATTTCAAAAACCAAAGACAGAAGAAATAGAATAGTGGTTGCTAGGGGCTGGCAGTGCGGGGGTGGGAATAAGACGTTAGTGTAGAGTACAGAGTTTCAGTTTTACAAGATGGAAAGTGTTCTGGAGAAGGATGGTTATAATGGTTGCCCAATAATGTGAATGTACTTAATGTCACTAAACTGTACATTTAAAAATGGTTGAGATTGTAAATTTCATGTTATGTGTATTTTACCACAATAGAAAGAACTGGAAAAAATTAAGTGAATATATTAAGACTTTATAACCTCAAGCCTTACATAGGAATGAAAAATGAACTTTAAGTGTCTCTAAAAACAAAAAATTTACATGAGAACTGTAATATATAAACTATCTTTAAAACTCTGGGGTTACAAAAGTGCTATATCTTTGGTAATCAGTTTCCTACCCTCTGTCTAGGTACTAAAACAGAAAGAAGACAGCTTCCCTCCTCAATGACTGGCTAGCACATCTCTAAGGTATTACTCTTGGGAGAAGTGCTAATGTTAAGGTCATTTTTACTACTATACTTAGAAAGGGGTGGCATTACAGACTGTCTCCTTTTGTCCAGAAATAACTAGTTCATCAAAAAGAGACTCTTAACCACCACCCTTGCTATTAGACCATAATGCTAAAAAACATCTTTGTAGGGTAATTCCTCAAAACTCACATGGCTCTAGAGTGTCCAGTAACTAAGGGGTTGGGAACTACATGTTAATTGTTCAATAATCTTGTTTTTTCCTCATAGATCATACCTCTTCCCAGACCTATTTCAATTTTTGTATAACTTTTCATACATGTCTTATATACATGTCTTATATTCCTCATAATTATTTTATTAATTGTAAAAGAAGTTTAAGTAAAAAGTTTACTCTGTACTTTTGTACATAACCCAGAGAACATTCTTTCCATTTCTTTTTTCGGTTTTTTGACAATTTCACTTTATTGCTTGAGGCTAGAGCGCAGTGGCACTACAGCTCACAGCAACCTCAAACCCCTGGGCTCAAGCAATCCTCTTGCCTCAGCTTCCTGAGTAGCTGGGACTACAGGTGCATGCCACACACCTGGCTGGTTTTTCTTTTTTTTGGCGGGGGGGTCTCGCTTTTGTTCAGGCTGGTTTCAAACTCCTGAGCTCAAGCAATCCACCTGCCTCAGCCTCCCAGAAGGCTAAGAATGCAGGCGTGAGCCACTATGCCCGGCCCATTATTTCAATTTCTATTTAAAATTCAGCAGTTAATATTTATATATTTATGTCATTATAAGCCGCTTATTGTTTTCAAAATTATCTGTAACTCACCTAGTCTTTTCCCCGCTGCTGTATTATTTCCATTCATTCCAATACCACGGGCAGACTACAATAAAACACAAAACATCTACAAAGGTGAGTCAATGGGGAACAGAAGAGATCATCAAACACGAAATACTTGTATTTTATTAACATGCTACTGGCTTTCATTTTAAATTATTTGATTTTTACTTAATTAAATTAACTTAGAAACTGATTCTCACATTTGGCAATATTGTACATATTATTTATCTCTAAAAGAGTATAATTTGATATTCTTATTTGGAAAAAACATTAAAAATATTTAGCTTTTAAAAATATATGATAAACTCTTGTTTGTTTGTTTTTGCAGTTTTTGGCCAGGGCTGGGTTTGAACCCACCACCTCCGGTATACGCAGCTGGCACCTTACTCCTTGAGCCACAGGTGCTGCCGATAAACACTTTATGTGAACTTACTTTCAAAATACAGTCCACAGTTCAAGAATTATTTTTATACAACTATAAAAAGATTTTCTACAAACTGGATAAATATTTTCAGAAAAATTAATGGAAAAAAATCCAACTGTAGGCCTCCTATTTGAGTAAACAAAAAACAAACCTTAAATATGTTGATCATCAAAAGGGTAACTAGTAGAGAATGTTGAAAGGAAAATACTTACTAGAAAAAATTCTGTAGGTTCTAATTGGGGGGAACTTTTCCTAAAGCTTTCTTCCTGAAAATGCTGGAGGCTTGTAGGCAACCCCATTGCAGAGGGCCGAAGCCTGCCCACTCCACGTGTGCTCTGTAAACTGTCTCTGCTTGTGCTCCGAGCCAGTGAAGCAAGGAAACCAATGTTATTTACACAACCAACAGGCTCTTTGGAAGCCTTGTTAGCCATTTCTGTGATATCTCGAGCCTCAACCTTGGAAATAATATCAGATCTTTTCCCAGGTGAATCAACTTTAACACCTCGAAAGCGAGCAGTCCTAGAGAAAGAAGAATCAGTTATGTTTCGATCATCCAATGACTGGAGGATGTTTTGTGAAGCAGAAGATTGAAGGCTCCCAGACTCAAAACATTTGGACTGTCTCTGTGGTTTCACCAAAGAACTATGTAGCGGCATTGGTGCAGAACAGCGGATAGGTGACAAGAGTCTATTCTTGTGTGGACTTAATTCACGGTGCTTAAGAACAGGAGTCTCTACTGATTCACTGCTCAGTACTCTTGAAACATGTTTAAGATGCTGCTCTGTAGCTTTCAACCCTTTATCACTGTTAGTGAGTAAGAACTCTGGATTTACCTTCCGTGTGCCTTCTGAGCCACTGTTCTGTTCTGCAGCATTTCTTTCTGTAAATGAAGTAAATGAACCCACTTCAGGTGGAAGTGATTCTTCAGTTACACACTTTTCTGAAGTTGGAAATAAGACAGGGTCATCCTCATTATTAGATGCCAAGTTTCCTGAAAAGTGTTTGGTCCGCCTAATAAGGGATGGTCCAAGATGGAGAACAGAATCAGCACGCTCTTTCTCATTTTCCAAGTCCAAGTGGAGAATGGGAGGTGGTAGTTTGATGCTACTACTGGCATGAGACAGTGTGTTACTCTCCCAGTTACCATCTTCCTTAAGAAATTCACTGGTGACAGATGATACAGGCCTATCAGCAGGGGGCTGAGGTGCCAAATTTGAAATTGCACTCTTGGACTTTTCAGGTAGATATGCATTCCCAGGAGAAGGTAAACAAGGTTGCCCAATGTGGGGGAGGACCCTTAGCAATCTGTGGCGAGCTGTTGCTGTGGAACCACTAGATGGTCGAGGAGCTACAGGTGGCCGAGGCTTTACTTTGACAGGTTTCTTAGGCTAAAAGAAAAGAGTGAATAAATAACTTCTTTACACAGTCACTTTCTCTGCCCATTAACGAAAATTAATAAAGGAAGAAAATGTTACTTACCATAACATACTGGCATTTTTATTATCACATTTTAGAATGTTTTTAAAAAGATTAAAATCTTAAGATTATGACTGAGAAGACTTTTGCTATCTTCCCTCACTGAGTAAAATTTTCTGAGACTGTTGAAGAAAAATAATTTTGTTTATTTCCTTACTATTATTTCTTAAAATTTTACTTAGAAGAAAATTAATTACATTAGATGTGACCTCGCTGAGCTATATTATATCCCCAATCATTTTTTCCTACTGGGATCAATCAATAAATGTTTGACTAGGTAGGTACGTAGGGAAAAAAGTTAATGGGCCTAAACTGCTATCCTTGAAAAGGCTTGCTCACATGTTCAGCTTCTGGGAACTTGTACTTCAAGTCCCCATGATCCTATCTGGCAAGGGGGCTCACTGTACCTACACAAACACAGCAACCAAAATATGGTTTATGCTCAACACCTGCTTTCCTTCTGGTAGTCCGCCATGCACATGTTAGGCAAAGGGTGCTTCACAAACAGGCCAAACAAAATTCCTGGACACGGAGTCTCTAATGAGCTTCCCTGGTAGAAAACATTTCACACATGCTGTCACAACTCAATGATAAAGGAATTAGGCAGACTGCCCTCGACTGGACAAGGATTCTAGGAAGCCTGTGCCTGTACCTAGGCTCTGTGCACTTCTACCCTTTGCTCATATTGCTTTGTATCTTTTTGTGAACTAAATCTTAGCCTATGTACAACAATATACTATATTCTACAGTCCTGTGAATCCTCCTAGCAAATTATCAAACCTGGGGTAGTCTTGGGGTCCCCTGGCATAGGAGGTTTTAACAAATGTACCATATAAATTTATGATTTTATGGATAAAGTCAAGAATTAAAGATAAGAAACTTTAGCTCTTAAAAACAAACAAAATGCTAGTAGAGAAGGCATCAGGATTGTATGGAATATCTAGTGACATACCAGCATTCTCACTTGTAAGAAATATAAGATATATTAACACGTAAGGAAAGCCAGATAATTCAGGGGATACCAATTGAGGCAAGGAGAGCCAGAGGAGCTAAAAAGGAAGAACATTAGAAAGTTTAACTGGCTCTTAACAGCTGTTTGTTTATCTGTTTGTTTTTGAGACAGAGTCTCACTCTGTTGTCTGGGCTGGTATGCAGTAGTGTCATCATAGCTCACAGCAACCTCAGACTCCTGGGCTCAAGTGATTCTCCTGCCTCAGCCTCCCAAGTAAGCTACAGGCATACACCACACTTGGCTAATTTTTTCTATATTTTGTAGAGATGGGGTTTTAGTCTTGCTTAGGATCACCTTGGCCCAGCAGAGTGTTAGGATTATAGAGGAGTAAGTCACTGCAACCAGCCTTAAAGCTGCTTTTATGTTGGGACCATTGTCTTGCCAATCTGCAATTCCAAATTCAGCACAAATATTTTTCAAAAATGAAGATTATGACTTTGGGGCTGTAGAGGTTAATGGCAATCTGAATTTCTCCATAGATCCTCTAAAAAGCACACAGATCAACACCATAAACAAATGAAATCACTTATAACCCATGTCTTCAGCAAAACTGGGAGACAAATAATATGAACTTCAAATTAGCTATAAGTAGGTAAATATCCAAATCTAGGAGACTCATCTGCAAAGTCTATGCTTGTGGTGAGAGACAGGCCAGAGTGTGGAGCATCACAGGATGGGATGAGATGGGATGGAAGGGAAGGGAAAGGGAAAAGAAGGGAGAAAGAGAGAAAAGGGATGTGGATAAACTAAGGTGGACAGAACAAAGATAAAATAAACTTACAAAAGAGAACATGAATCACAAATCAGAAAACACACTGATCTTGCCTTCCAACAAAAGTGCCACTGACTTTAAAAACTTGGTTATACTATCCCAAGAGCACAGAGTGCTCCTGAAATGGGGAACCTACTTCCTTATGTAAAATCCTCTCACTTCTGTGAATTAACACATAACTGTTAATGCTGACCTGAGTAAATAAAATTACAAAAAATAAAATCAGAAAATAAAAAGAAAAAGGCAGGCCAAATCCACACAAAATTATTATAAAAAATGCAGAAAATGAGAATCACAACATTTCAGCTGATGGAAATTCTACCCCAAAATAATAAAGCAAAAGAAAACTACATCATAATACTCCAACCTAAATTAAATATCCTTTAGTTAGTATTTGCAGATGTTTTTTAAAAATCACATCAAATCACAAACCAAAAACATCAAGACACAATGGACAAAAAGCAGAAAGGTATGAAATGAGAGCTCTAAACCTGCAAAGACCCTGAAGAAAATACATCATCTCAGAAATGAAGACTAAATCAGAGACGTTCAAAAGGAGACTAGCTTCTACTGAACATTTAATAAAGAATACTGAAGAAATGTATGAAAACAGGCAAAAGAATAAAAACAAAATAATTTCTTAATATAAGGATAAGAGATGAGACTACAAACTAATAAACCTTTCTGAAAGGAAATAAGGAGACTCCTCAAAGAACTCAAATTAGATTTCCCATGTGATCCTGTAATCCTATTACTGGGCATCTACCAAGAAGAAAATAAAAACATCCTTTGATCATAAGGACACTTGCACTAGACTGTTTATCGCAACTCAATTTACAATCACCAAAATATGGAAACAAACAAAATGCCCACCAACCCAGCAACGGATTAACAAGCTGTGGTATATGTACACCATGGAATATGATTCAGCCATTAAAAATGATGGAGACTTTACATCTTTTGTATTAACCCAGATGGAGTTGGAATACCTTCTTCTTAGTAAAGTATCACAAGAATGGAGAAGCAAGAATCCAATGTACTCAATTCTAATATGAAGCCAGTAGATGACCTAATACATGCCCACATGAGAGAAAAACTGAAATCAGTTCAAGGTGAGGGGGCAGGGGAATAGGGAACAGGGACAGGGGAGGAGGGAAAGGGATGGGTGTGTTCCCACTTAATGGGCACAATGTTAGGGTGTATGGCACACCTCTTGAGAGTGGGACACAATTCTAAGAGGGATTTTACCTAACAAAGGCAAACACTGTAACCTAGTTATTTGTACCCTCAACCTGAAACAATAAAAAAAAAGATAAAAATGTGGTTATATAGAAGAAAGAATTGCCAACATATGTATAAAGGAAGTCCCTAAGAAAGAAAACAAAGAAACAAAAATATTAAACATTAAAAATTAATAAACTCTAAGAAATGATTCTGAAATAATTTAATCTTCATGATAAAAATTCTCAAATGTATAGTGAAAATTGACCCAGAATGTTTAATTCCAAGACATATCCTAGTAAAAATAAAATTACATTTTTTTTTAGAGACAGAGTCTCACTTTATTGCCCTCCGTACAGTGCTGTGGCGTCACAGCTCACAGCAACCTCTAACTCCTGGGCTTAGGCGATTCTCTTGCCTCAGCCTCCCAAGTAGCTGGGACTACAGGCACCTGCCACAACGCCTGGCCACTTCTTGTTACAGTTTGGCCGAGGCTGGGCTTGAACCCACAGCCCTTGGTATATGGGGCTAGTGCCCTATCAGCTGAGCCACAGGTACCACCCCAAATAAAATTACATTTTTAAGAAAAATCCTCACTTTCTCCAGACAAAAAAAACATATCATTTACAAACAAAAGAATGTCAGATTAGCAATTAGATTTCTCAATAGGAATATACAAAGCAAGACAACAGCACAGCAACATTTTAAAGAAACTCAAGGAAAAAAGTGTGAACCAAGCATTTTATATCCAGCCATGCTGTCATTAAGAATTAAGGCTAAAAAAGGTTTTGAATGTGAAATGTGAAAATTCAAGAATTTCTGTACTTAGCCTCTTTCCTGAGAAGTTTACTAGAGATAAGAGTCTTCTACCCAAAAAGTATGGGGAAATCAGCAAAAAGACAAATAAGAATGAGATATATTTTCTTAAAATAAGAATGAGGACGAAGATAGAAAAATGATTTGTAAATGTTATATTTTTTTTAAAAAAGTAGAAATAATTAAAATTTTAAAATGAGAGAAAAAAGGAAGAGAGAAAAGAAAGAGTTGTCAGTTAATAAGTAGAGAGATTAGGTATAGTGGCTTATGGCTGTAATCAGCATCAAGTTGGCAAATAAGGAAACGAAAGACCTAAACAATCCACAGGGTCAATCTATGTAGATAGCTATCCTATTTTTACCTTGATGAAGAAGAATAAATTACTTTGTGAAGTATACATGGAACATTCATGAAAGGTGATATTATATCTCAAAGACTAAGTCTATAAAGTTGAAATATAAACAACATTTTCATGTAATCAAACTATAAATTTAAAAACAATGAAAAACATGAGAGAGACTTTACCTAACAAATGCAATCAGTGTAACATGGTTTCCTGTACCTTCAGTGAATCCCCAACAATAAAAAAAAATAAAAAATAAAAAAATCACAAAGCATCTACCACCAGGAATTTTTCAAAATCTTATTAAACAACTCTTGGACTAAAGTATAAATACCAACTAAAACTGCAAATTTTCTACAAAGAAAATTTAAAATTAATATGCTACAAATTAACATTATGCTCCTCTTAGCATTTTGTATTGAGAAGAATACATCATCTGTGTAACATTCTTGTCAAAAATATTTAACTTGCATATAATCATGATGAAACTATCAGACAAATTTCCAAATTGAGAGATAACTTTACTAAACAATTGGCTTATTATCTTCAAAAATATCTGACTATAATGCCCAAATGAGGCTAACAAACAGGTGTACGTAAAAGGAGACTAAAAAACATTAAAACTAAATGTAAGGCATGATTCTTGACTGAATTCCAGATTGAAAACAAAACAAAGTGCTATCAAGAACATTACTGGAACTTGGGAAATACGAACACATAAGACATAAAGTGCATCAGTGATAAATTACGTGAGTGCAACAAATGTATTGTGGTCACGTAGAAGGCAGCCCTTATTCTTGGAAGATATATGCTGAAGGGAGTATTTAGGAGAAGTGTCACAGTATCTGTAATTAACTGCCAATGGATCAGGATTAAAAAAAAAATACAGAGAGAAAGCAAATGTGAAAAAATATTAGTGAATCTTGATAAAGTATACACGGGCGTTCACTGTACTAGACTTCAGACATTTCTTTCTTTCTATTTTTTTTTTTTTAGAGACAAAGCTTTACTTTGTCATCCTTGGTAGAGTGCCATGGCATCACAGCTCACAGCAACCTCCAGCTTTTGGGCTTAGGTGATTCTGGGACTACAGGCACCCACCACAACACCCAGCTATTTTTTGATTGCAGTTTGGCAGGGGCCGGGTTTGAACCCGCCACCTTTGGTAAAGGGGTCCGGCACTCTACTCACTGAGCCACAGGTACCGCCCAGTCTTCAGACATTTCTGAAATGTTACCTTTAAAATTAAAAAGGTAAAATTAGTTTTCAGATAAATGCTGAGAAAATTTGTTGTCGAAACCCAGAGTAGTGCCAAAGAAGATGAAATATCTGAGAATTTATCCCACAAAGGATATGAAAGATCTCTATAAGGAGAATTATGAAACCCCGAGAAAAGAAATAGCAAAAGATGTGAACAAATGGAAAAACATACCATGCTCGTGGCTGGGAAGAGTCAACATTATTAAAATGTCCATACTACCTAAACCAATCTATAGATTTGATGCAATCCCTATCAAAGCACCAATGTCTTACTTTAAAGAACTTGAAAAAATAGTACTTTGGTTTATATGGAATCAGAAAAAACCCCAAATAGCCAATACACTGCTCAGAAATAAAAACAAATCTGGAGGCATCATACTACCAGACCTTAGGTTATATTACAAATCTATAGTGATCAAAACAGCATGGTACAGGCACAAACAAAGATGTAGACATATGGAATAGAACAGAGAATCTAGAGATGAACCCAGCCACATATCCTCATTTGATTTTTTTTTTTTTTTGAGAGACAGAGCCTCAAGCTATCGCCCTGGGTAGAGTGCCGGGATGTCACAGCTCAGTGCAACCTCCAATTCCTGGGCTTAAGCTATTCTCCTGACTCAGCTTCCCAAGTAACTGGGACTACAGGAGCCCACTACAAACGCCCAGTTATTTTTTTTTTATTTTGTATTTTTGTTGCAGTTGTCATTGTTGCTTAGCTGGCCTGGCTATTTTCTTTTTGGTTATAGTTGTCATTGCTGTTTAGCAGGCCTGGGCTGGATTCGAACCCACCAGCTCTGGTGTAAGAGGCTGGTGCCTTAGCCACTTGAGCTACAGGCGCCTAGCCTGATCTTTTTTGTTATCTATTTTTTTTTTTTTTTGAGACAGAGTCTATGTCACCCTCCGTGGAGTATAGTGGCATCACAGCTCACAGCAACCTCAAACTCTTAGGCTTAAGCGATTCTCTTGCCTCAGCCTCCCAAGTAGCTGGGACTACAGGTACCCGCCATAATGCCTAGCTATTTTTTTGTTGCAATTGTCATTGTTGGTTAGCTGGCCCGGGCAGGTTCAAACCCACCAGCCTTGGTGTATGTGGCCGGCCTCATTTGATCTTTGAAAAGCCTAACAGAAACATGCATTGGGGAAAAGAATCCCTATTCAACAAATGGTGTGGGTGGCACCTGTGGCTCAAGCGGCTAAGGCACCAGCCATATACACCAGAGCTAGCGGGTTTGAACCTGCTAGTACTATTTTTTCAACACCAGGTGTTGTGACGGGTGTCTGTAGTTCCAGCTGCTCAGGAGCCTGAGGCAAGAAATCACTTAATCCCAGGAGTTTGAGGTTGCTGTGAGCTGTGATGCCACAGCACTCTATCCAGGGCTATAGCTTAAGTCTCTGTCTCAAAATAAAGAAAAAAAAATGGTGCAGGGAGAACTGGCTAGCAACCTGTAGAAGACTGAAACTGGACCCACACCTCTTACCACTAACAAAAATTGATTCTCACCAGATAAAAGATTTGAATTTAAGATATGAAACTATAAAAATACTAGAAGAGAATGCAGGGAAAATGCTTGAAGATATTGGCCTGGGAAAATATTACATGAGAAGGACCCCCCCTAGCAATTGAAGTAACACCAAAAATATATTACTGGGATTTTCATCAAGCTAGAAAGCTTCCACACAGGGGCAGCACCTGTGGCTCAAAGGAGTCGGGTGCCGGCCCCATAAGCTGGAGGTGGCAGGTTCAAACCCAGTCCCGGCCAAAAACTGTCAAAAAAAAAAAGAAGTGCTAAAAGAAATAATTCAGACAGGTGGAAAATAATCCTTGAAGTAAGTACATAATTACAGGAAGGAATAAAAAACAAGTGAAAAGATAGTACGTTGGTAAACACAAAATACGTGTAATAACTAAATGCTGAGAATACAAATGCTGAGAGGTTCAAAATACACAGAGGATTAAAATGTATGATGACAATGACACAAAAGTTATTTGGAGATAAAAATGAATTTAGTGTTCTAAGATTCTAGCATTACCAGATAGTGGCAGAAATCATTTTTATTAGATTATAACCAACAGGGCACATACTGTAATGTATACAGGAACCATGTAAATAAATCAGCATAAAAATGTATAAGTATCAAAGGTATGAAGGAAAAAAATTAAGTAACAAAAGACTGATCTTCTCCAAAAAGGGGCAAATAGGAGCAAAAATGAAACATATAATGGTTGGTGAAACAGAAAACAAATAAAAAAGATAAAAATCTGAACATTTAAGTAATTAAATGTAACTATACTAAAAGGCTAAGCTTGCCAGTTAGATTTTAAAAATAAAATAAAATAAATACAACCATATGCTGCTTAAATATAAGAACAGAGATTGACAGTAATAAAATGAAAAGAATATACAACATGAACACAAACCAAAACAAAGCTGGTGCAGTTATACTAATAACTGATAAAGTAGATCTTAGGAGCATTATGAGAGAAAAAGAAAAATACTTTAATAATATTTTAATGATAAGGATGTTAAGCCATAAGGAAGATATCATAAATCCAAATCTACATTTGATCCAATGACAGAGCTTCAAAACATAAAATGCAAAAATAATTATAGGCCGGAAATGGTGGCTCATGCCCATGGTGGCTCACACCTATAAATCCTAGCCCTCCGGGAGTGGAGCTAGGTGGAGAGGTGAGTGGATTGCCTGAGTTCATAAGTTGGAGACCAGCCTGAGCAAAAGTGAGATGCTGTCTTTAAAAATTCCCAGGCACTGTGGGTGCCTATAGTCCTAGCTACTAGGTAGGCTGAGGCAAAAGAATCGCTTGAGCCCCAGAGTTTGAGGTTGCTGTGAGCTGTGACACCGCAGCACTCTACAGAAGGCAATAAAGTGAGACTCTGTCTCAAAAAAAAAAAAAGAATTAAGAGAAACAACAAATCCACAAGAGAGAAATTTTTACACACCTTTGTCAATAACTGATAATAAAGTAAAACCAAACCAACAAACAAAAACCAACACAAATCAGGATACATCACAATTAACAAACTTATCTAACTGATATATATGGAACATTCTATACAATGACAGAAGACATAGGATTTTCAAGTGCAGAAATGGCATTTACCAAAGTGCTCAGTCACAAACCAAATTTTAATTACTTTCAAAAGACTGAAATCATTTAAGTAAGCTCTCTGATCATAATGAAATTAAGCTGCAAATCAATAACCAAAAGGTTTATAAAACCGCTACATGTTTGGAAACTAAAGACCCTGCTTCTAAATAAGCCCAT
>NW_003852710.1:408202-424753 GCF_000181295.1 Otolemur garnettii
GTCCCAGCTACTTGGGAGGCGCAGGCAGGAGACTTGCTTGAGCCCAGGAGTTGGAGGTTTCTGTGAGCTGTGATGCCACAGAACTCTACCCAGGGGGACAGCTTGAGGTTCTGTCTCAAAAAAAAAAGGAAAGAAAATTCTGACATATGCTATGACATGGATGAACCTCGAGGAAATTATGCTAAGTGAAATAAACTAGTCATAAAAAACAAATGCTGTATTTTTCCACTAATATGAACTATCTAGAATTGTCAAATTCATAGAAACAGAAAGTAGAAGGGTGGTTCTCAGAGGCTGCAGGAAGTGGTAAATAGGAAGTATTTTTTAATGAATATAGAGTTTCAGTTTTGTAAGATAAAAAGGTTCTGGTGATTGGTTGCATAGCACTGTAAGTCTACTTAACACTACTGAACTATGTGTACACTTAAACATAGTTAGATGATAAATTTTATGTTATATGTATTTATCAAAATTAAAAATAAAAATAAAAATAAATGAGCCTGGGCAACAGGCAAAAAATTAAAAAAAAAAATTAACCAGGTATGGTAGCACGTGCCTGTAGTACCAAATACTTGGTAGGTTGAAGGCTGTAGTGGGAAGATCACTGGAGCCCAGGAATCTGGGATCATTGTAATGAAGGAGATAATATCAGAACTGGAGTCCAGGAATTATAGTGAGCTATAATTATGCCACTATATTCTATCCCAAGTGACAGGACAGGAACCTGTCTCAAAAAAAAAAAAAAAAAAAAAGAAAGAAAGAAAGAAAACAAAAAAGATATATATATACATATATTAATAGAATGTAAGTGATAGATAAACAAATGTTCCCTGTAAATTTTCCTCAACTTTACTAATGTTGGAAAGAAAATAAATTTACAGACCAATTTCTCTCATGAACAAACATCCTAAAAAAGTATTAGCAAACTAAATCTAATGAAAAAGAAAAACATATCAAAAGCTAGAGTAATTCATTCCAAGAATGCAAGAATAATTTCAAATTTTTAAAACATCAATTCATCACATTATCAATATATTTTTATTCAGTGTAAAACACTTTTTAATTTCCTTTTGGTTTTCTTCTTCTTCTTTTTTTTTTTTTTTGAGACAGAGCCTCAAGCTGTCCCCCGGGGTAGAGTGCTGTGGCATCACAGCTCACAGCAACCTCTAATGCCTGAGCTCAAGCAAGTCTCCTGCCTCCGCCTCCCAAGTATCTGGGACCACAGGTGCCTGCCACAACACCTGGCTATTTTTTGGTTGCAGCCATCATTGTTGCTTGGCGGGCCCAGGCTGGATTCGAACTCACCACCTTAGGTGTATGTGGCTGGCGCCTTAGCCACTTGAACCACAGGCGCTGAGCCTTGGTTTTCTTCTTGACCTATCAGTTACTAAGAGGTATGCTATTTTTTAATTTCAGAAAAGCTTTCCATACGTCTTTCTGTTACTGATTTCCAATTTTATTTCATTGTAATCAAAGAACATTTTTTGAATTACTTGATTCTTTTAAAATTTGTTGGAATATTTATAACACACCCAATAGGAATCTGGGGTTGTGATGAGGGGGATAAAACTTGTGGCTTCCCTATAAACAAATTCTCTACATGTGAAGAAAAAGAAAAAAAAATTATAACAAGTATGTGGTAGGTGTATGGGTGATCACTTTTAACTGAGCTGTATGTTTGAAAAATTGCCTAATAAAATATTGCAAAATTTAAAAAATTTATTGGAACTTGTTTCGTGGCACACAATATGTTTTATCTTGTAAATGTTCTGCATGTACTTAAAAAGAAATGTGTGTATTCTCTTGTTGGGTAGAACAGTCTGTAACTGTCAATTGGGTTAAGTAGGTTGATAGCATTGTTCAAGTCTTCTAATATCCTTCCTGATTTTTTATTTGTACTATCTATTTTTAAGAGTGGGGGTGCTGAAATTATTGAAATAATGTATTTGCATATTTTTCTTTGTAGTTTTTACTTTGCATATTTTGAAGTGCATGTGCATAAACATTTAGGACTGTAGAGAAAGGATTTTTTTCTTTAATAGAGGTAGGTCAATTGTTCTCCACAGGAAAAAGAAAAAGCTCTTTAACTTTATATTACATTTAAAAAAATTCAGATGGATGAGAAAGGAATAACCATAAAGCTTTAAGACGTGTGGTAGCAAAAAATTTCATTAAAATGTTATAAAAGTAATGTATCATAAAAGCAAATCTGATAAATTAGAATACATTAAAGTTAAACACATTCACTGAAAGAATAAAAACGTGAGAGAGCAAGATGCCTAGCGTTAGAATACCTGCAAATCACACATTTAACAAAGAATTTGTATCCGAAGTATATAAACATACCAACAAATCAATTGACAAAAGGCAGGTAATCCAAAGATAATTCATTTACAAATGAACAAAAGATCTGAGCAGGCACTTCACAAAAGATAGTTTCTTAATGGCTAACAAGCATGTGAAAAGTCAACATTATCCCTCACTAGAGCAATAGAAATGAAAACTACTACATAGCCAAGAGAATGGTTAAATGAAAAGCAATGGCAGTGTTAGCAAGGATGCAGCACAAACCTATAAATCTTATGTTATTGATGGGAGTATAAATTGGTTCCAAAGCTTTGTAAAATTGTTTGCCATAACCACTACAGTTAAAAATGCATCTTTCCTACAACTCTGCAAGTCCATTGCTAGGTATATGCCCCAAAGAAAAGAGAGTATATGTCCATCAAAGGATGTATAAGACTTGCTGATAAAAGCCAAAAGCTAGGAACAACCAAATGTCTATCAAAAGGAGAAGAGAGAAACAAACTGAAATCACACCGTGCAATGGTAGCAGGGGTGTCCATCTTTTTTCTCTGCTGCACCTTAGAGGAAGAGTTGTCTGGGGCCACACATTACACATACAAACACTAATAGAAGCTGAGTAGCAAGAAGAAAGGTCATGCATACTTTTCTTGGTATCTTACACCACAGAAAGGCAAAATAGTCCTCAAATAATCTGCATGTGGCCCACAGCCTACAGGTTGCACACTGCTGGACATCAATAAGAAATAATAACTGCTGTGGGTGGTGCCTGTGGCTCAAAGGAGTAGGGCACCAGCCCCATATGCCGGAGGTGGCAGGTTCAAACCCAGCCCCAACACCCCCCCCAAAAAATACATTAAAAAATAAAAAATAAATTAAAAAAGAAAATAAGAATAACTGTGGGCTTGGCACCCATAGCACAGTGGTTACGGCACCAGCCACATACACGGAGGCTGGTAGGTTCAAACCCGGCCTGGGCTGGCTAAAACAACAATGACAACTACAACAAAAAATAGCCTGGCGTTGTGGCAGGCACCTGTAGTCCCCAACTACTTGGGAGTCTGAGGCAAGAGAACTGCTTAAGCCCAAGAATTGGCGGTTGCTGTGAGCTGTGATGCCACAACACTCTACCAAGGGTGACATAGTAGAACTCTGTCTCTTCCCCCAAAAAAGAAAGAAAGAATAACTATAGCTCAGCGCCCATAGCTCAGTGAGTTAGGGCACTGGCCACATACACTGAGGCTGGCGGGTTTGAGCCCAGCCTGGGCCTGCTAAATGACAATGACAACTGCAACCAAAAAACAGCTGGGCTGTTGTGGCAGGCACCTGTAGTCCCAGCTACTCAGGAGGCTAAGGCAAGAGAATCGCTTAAGCCCAAGAGTTGGAGGTTGCTGTGAGCTGTGATGCCACCACACTCTACAAAACTCTGTCCCCAAAAAAGAAAGAAAAAAATTATCAGAAAGCTTTCAGATGGAAAACATTTCTGAACACAGATGGATCAAAAATAAATTAAGCACAAAAATCCAGACCAAAAGAAGAAGAGTATATTCCTTATGATTCTATTTATATAAATTTCCAAAATAGGTAAAATTTATTTCTGGTAACAGATGCAAGAACAGTAGTTATTTACAGGAGCGGGGAAAGGTAGGTGTTGAATGGGAAAGATTATGAGGGAAACTTCAGTAGTGAAAGTTTAAGTTTAATTTGGGCTGTGTCTACATGAGTTACACAAATGTAAAAATTCACCAAGTGGCACATAAAATATTTGTGAATTTTATTACACATGGAAAAGGGGGGAGCCATAAATAGGAGTAAGAAGAAAAGCAACAGAGTGGTGATACAGATGCATGAGACAAAGAAATTACATCCAGAATATATAAGGAATGCCAAAAAAAAATCCATAACAAAAAGCACACAACCCAATAGAAAAAAGGCCAAAAGATTTAAACAGGTGTTTTACAAAAAAGGATATCTATCACAACAATCAAATCAAAACCTTTAGAATGAAGAAATACAACCTTTAGAATGAAAAAAGATATTTGAATGTTATAAATCTGACAAAGGTTCGATAATTAGAATCTATAGAGAACTCTAACAAAAAAAGAACAAACAATTCCATCTATCACTGAATAAAAGACATGAACAGAACCTTCTCTGAGGAAGACAGACAAATGACTAACAAACATATGAAAAAATGCTCATTGTCCCTAACCATCAGAGAAATGCAAATCAAAACCACTCTGCGTGGTTCAGCACCTGTGGCTCAAGTGGCTAAGGCGCCAGCCACATACACCTAAGGTGGCAGGTTTGAATCCAGCCAGACCCGCCAAACAACAACGATGGCTGCAACCAAAAAATAGCCGGGCGTTGTGGCGGGCGCCTGTGGTCCCAGCTACTTGGGAGGCTGAGGCAGGAGACTCGCTTGAGCCCAGGAGCTGGAGGTTGCTGTGAGCTGCGAAGCCATGGTACTCTACCCAGGGGGATAGCTTGAGGCTCTGTCTCAAAAACAAACAAACAAACAAAAAAAAACACCCTGTGATATCACCTAACCCAGTGGTTCTCAACCTTCCTAATGCTGTGACCCTTTAATACAGTTCCTCATGTTGTGGTGACCCCCAACCATAAAATTATTTTCACTGCTACTTCATAACTATAATTTTGCTACTGTTATGAATTGTAATGTAAATATCTGATATGTAGGAGACCCCCCAAAGGGGTCGCGACCCACAGGTTGAGAACCACTGACCTAACCCCAAGGGGAATAGCCCACATCACAAAGTCCCAAAGCTGCAGATGTTGGCAAGGATAGAGAGAGAAGGGAACGCTTCGTTACACTGTTGGTAGGACTGCAAACTAATACAGCCTCTTTGGAAAGAAGTATAGAGAATCCTCAAAGAACTCAAAATAGACCTTCCATTTAATACTGCAATCCTATTACTAGGCACCTACCCAGAAGGAAAAAATCACATTATTGTATTATCATAAGGACATATGCATTAGATTGTTTATTACAGGCCAATTTACAATCACCAAAATGTGTAAACAACCTAAATGTCCACCAAATCAGGAATAGGATAATAAACTGTAGTATATGTATACCATGGAATACTATTCAGTCGTAAAAAAGACGGAGACTTTACATTTTTGTATTAACCTGGATGGAGCTGAAGCACATTCTTCTCAGTAAAGTATCACAAGAATGGTAAAACAAATATCCAATGTTCTTAATACTAATATGAAGCCAGCAGATGATCTAATACATGCCCACATGTGAGAAAAACTCAACTCAATTCAAGTTGGGGGGAGGGGAAGTGAGGGTGGGGGCGAGGGAGGGTGTCCTCCACTTAATGTGCACAATATCAGGGGTATATGGCACACCTCTTGGGTGCAGGACACAGCTCCCAGCACCTAACAAATGCAAACATTGTAACCTAGTTGTTTGTACCCTCACATTACCTGAAATAATTTTTAAAAAGGATAACAGAATGCTCAATAAACATATGAAAGATGCTCAGCTGTCATGGTCACCATAGAAATGCAAATTAAAACCACAGGGTGATGCCACTACACACCAATCAGAACGGCAAAAATAAAAAAAGAGGACTAAGCCAAATACTGGTAAAAAGGTGGGAAAACTCAGTGCTGATGGGTTTAATTACTTTAGAAAACTGATTTATCTTCTAAAGTACAATACAGTAGATATTTTTATTCATAATAAGTAAACGTTAACATATCATTTCAAAAAGTAATTTTTGCCAAGATTAAGATTAATCTATCTTTTATTATCTTTCTTAGCTCCAGAGTAATGAAATTTTTAAAATCACAAATTGTTTCAAGAGCAGTATAATCCCTTTAGATGTATTGCTGGCCTAAAAAAAAAACATTTTATCACTTTTAATATTTTGGTAAATAACTGAGGCCAGAATATTGAGACAAATAATACTTTATCAATAATTTTTTTCACAATTACCAACAGACTGTGTGCCCTCAGGGACAGGCTAGCGAAAAGCCTGGCCAAGTGCCAACAGCTTCACCTTTTTGCTGAGATTCATGTTCTCCATCTTAGCCTTCAGTAGCTTCATCTTGTTCATAGTTATTGAATTTTCAATTATCTGCTGCCCAGAAGGAGAAGGCTCAATTTCTTCATCCTCATCCGTATATAAATTATACACAGAGCCACCACTGCAAAGGAAATGATAACTACTTGAAATCGGCTCGATGTCTGCTTAGCAGACTAAAAATACTCTATAGACTACAGCAATCGATACATGTTGCTGATGATAAAACACCAAATCTCTTTTGTCGATATAAATGCAAAGAAAATATATTTCAATACATGTACTTCTTACAAGAAAAAAATTAAATGGGAATTAATATCACAATCTAGTGTTACTGAAATCTAGTATAGCTGAACCTCTCTAAATTCAGTGTATCATGAATGAAGATCTTTTGGCACCTGCTATATCATTTCCACAAGAATGTTCTAATTTCATTTTATTGACTAATGCTGATGATTGTGCAAAAATTTCCATGAATTAAAATCAATATAAACATTGGCACAGAAAAGAAGTACAGATTTTTATTTATCCTACGGGGATTCTTACCAAACAAAATAATTCATAAACAAGTATCATCAGAGCATTTTCTGTTCTTACAGAACAAAAATAAATTTTTAAACATTAGGGTAACAAAATTTTTCTAAGTGTGTTTGAAAATGTAACCACCTAGAACAGAATAGATTGTAACATGGAAAAAGATACCCAGTCACGTCATGAAACAAATTATGTTAAACATTTCAATTACTGATCAACCCATCATGACAATAATATATGGAACCCCTCTTCTTTGATCACATAATATGATGACATATAACTTTATCTTCATATTTACACTTACTTATATGTCTATCTGTCCCCCTTGTTCCCCCATATGTAAGCAAATAGAAAGCAGATATTTGGCTTTATCAAATTCCCAGTGTTTACACATGGCACAGTGCTTAGCACCTATCCAATTGTTTGATATGCTGAATACAAGCATATTGAAGATCCATTTATCTTTTCAATAGTGGGAATATTAGAATGGTTAGGATTTGAAAAAAAACACAAGCTCAGCATATGTGGAAAATGATTAAAACTTTATTTTGTGTTTTGTAGAGACGGGGTCTCGCCTTGTTACCCAGGCTGGTCTTGAACTCTTGGCCTCAAGCGATCCTCCCGCCTTGGCCTCCCAAAGTGCTGGGATTACAGATGTGAGCCACCACACCCAGCCTAAAACGTTAACTAGAGCAGAATAAGAATACATATTAGTCATAGTCTAGTTCGGGGGTAGAAAGAAATGGGGCAGGGAGACAACTGGCAGAAGGAGGGAGGGCATGAGGCAGGATCTCACCTAATGTGCACCCTTTGAGGGTGTATAACACACCCCCTGGGTGAGGGACTCTTTTACAAATGGAACTTGACCCTGGAAGTGAAAACAATGTAACCTAAAAATTGTACCCTCATATTAATTTGAAATAAAAAATAAATTTAAAAAATGTTTTAAAAAATAAATTAAAAGAAAAGCATACATATTAGTCACTGTGTCTGATTTTCTTGTAGGTAAACTAAAATGTGTAATCTATGAGGGTTAATAAAATTTCCTGTTCTGTGTGGTTATAAAAAATGGAAATCGGCTCAGCACCTGTGGCTCAAGTGGCTAAGGTGCCAACCACATACACCTAAAATGGCAGGTTCAAATCCAGCCCGGGTCCACCAAAACAATACCGGCTGCAACCAAAATAATATAGCTGGGTGTTGTGGCAGGCACCTGTGGTCCCAGCTACTTGGGAGGCTGAGGCAGGAGACTCACTTGAGCCCAGGAGTTGGAGGTTGCTGTGAGCTGTGATGCCACAGCACTCTACCCAGGGGGATAGCTTGAGGCTCTGTCTCAAAAAAAAAGGAAATTATTTAGGAGAGCTTTAATAAAGCACATCCACAATACTACTTTAGTATATACTACCACCAAATAAGGGCAGAAAAGAGAGTAGACAGCCCCATTCCCAAACTTTTATGGTGAAATGAAATTTTGAAATTGGCAAAGGTATCAGAAGGAAGACCGAAGGAAGTGGTCTCCGTAACTAGTTCAGTCTGCAGTGTTTGACTCAGGACTGTCACTGCTACCTACTGTAGATGCTTACCTATGATAATTGACAACTACAACCCTAAAGTAACAAAACTGTCTCCCATACAGGCATTTAGATGCCTCTTCTCCTAGGTTCTTTCCAACCATTACTCCTAATCCTCACAAAACTACATAAGGTAAATATTGTATTTCATTTTATAAATGAAGAAACTTGCAATTAAGAGAGGTTGCGTGATTTGACTCAAGACCCAAAAGCGATGATGGACCTAAGATTCATATCCCCCATCTGCCTAGTTCCAAAGCTGATTCTTCCTCCTGTTGCCTCCTATGCACCAAGTAACAGGCTTTACTGTGTTGTGCTTGTGCACCCACATGAGTGACAGAACTCATAGTATGTGCAGGCTTTTGTCTTGAGGTCAACTGAACAGCACCTGAAAAGGTGAGTTGCATAAAGATTTTTGTAATTTTACCCTGTGGAGTTAGAAGGACTGACTCAAGTATACTC
This sequence comes from Otolemur garnettii, assembly GCF_000181295.1. Lineage (NCBI taxonomy): Eukaryota > Metazoa > Chordata > Mammalia > Primates > Galagidae > Otolemur > Otolemur garnettii. Next base: position 417,132 of record NW_003852710.1, read on the forward strand.
TATTCTTAGTTACCTTGCAATATTTAAACTTTAAATACTTCTCTGGTCAACCAGTGGCATTTTAACTTGAAGCACATTTATTGAAAATAAAATGAAGTTTCTGCTCAACCTTACTGTCATGAGAAGACCAATTCTCCCATGGAATGTAAGTGTAAAAAGGAACAATCATGCAAATATTTCAGTGGGTGCATTTTAGAATATAAAACCCTTTTAAATTCACTTAGTTTTCTTCAAGGAACATTATTGTGATTTATCTCTCAAAGGAGAGATTCATGAGATCAGTTAGAAGCCAATCACATATATTTTTAGATGAGAAAATGTAACTAGGCTAAGATAACACTGTAATTTAATAAACGTAATCTAAAAATATATTTATATGCTAATATTTTCTTGAATGCTGTATATAACTTTCTCTAAATCTTTTAATGTAATAATATGCTTAAAGTGTAAGAGATAGGTGAATGTAGTATTTATTTCAACAAGAACTGTGTTCATCCCCAAACCAAGACCTCACATGATGTTCACAGATAATTTACCATTAAGTCTTGCAATATTTCTTTCTACTTAAAACACAGTAACATTGTTTGATCCACCAAAAGATCTGAGACTAAATTCCTCAGAAAAACAACCTGTAAAAAGTAAAAAAGAAAAAAAACAAAGATCTGAATCTAGAAAAGACTGATGCTGCATTACATATCCAAGTGAATCATACGAATCCCCAGCTCTTCCTGTTTCTTCTTAGAGATGGAGTAGGCCTAGACTTCTGAGCCACAGGAACTGTTCTCCAAGTAACAAGTTGGTTTTTCTTTGAATGGTTTTACCACTAGCTTTTTATTTTGTGTGGTTAACTTCCATTACCAAAAACACCTTTCCCCTCTTTGTCAGCTTGGCAAACTCCACTCCTCTTTTAAGCTTTACTGCTCAGAGACTGTTTCTAACTCGCCACCTTTCAGGCAAGATGAAGGCCTTCTCATCTGTTTTCCTAGAGATCTGGATATCTTCTTGTAACAATTACCAACATTATATCATAGTAACACACCAATGCCTTGCTTAGTGACCAGCACTAAAAGTTCAGTAAATATTTAATGTCTTAAAATGAAAGAAGATAAAGAATCATATTAAGTCAAAATGCACAGAAACTTAGAGGTCACCATGTCCAATTCTCTAATTTTTCTATTGCCCAGCTACATGTCTAGGATTTTTCCTTCTGATGATAGAAGTAATATTATAATTTATCCCCCTTTTTATAAAGTAGGAAAACAAGACCACGGAGATAAGGAGATTTATCCACCTTTAAGGAGTGAGTTAAATTTAGAAGAAAGATACCAATTTTAGGTGTATTTCTTTCTATTACACCAAGGTGCATTAATAATACAATATCATAACAAGACTCTACAATCTAACAGGCATCCTAAGATTTCATAAAGTAACAGAAACAAAATTTTTTTTAGAGCATCTCACTTTGTTGTCCTTGCTAAAGTGCCATGGCATCACAGCTCACAGCAACCTCAAACTCTTGGGCTCAAGCAATCCTCCTGCCTCAGTTTTTCATTTTTAGTAGAGACAGATGTCACACTCTTGCTAGGATGGTCTCAAACACGTGAGCTCAAGTGATCCACCCACCTTGGCCTCCAAAAGCACTAGGATTACAGGTTTGAGCCACCACGCCCAGCCTGAAACAAATTTTTCTTTAATGAAAAAATCCTGTTCTGCAAAGAAACTTATTTTAGAAGTTACCTGTCATATAAATCACATGAAGGATAATTTCAGATGGGAGGGTGGGGTAAGAAAGAGAGGCAAGAAATTTAGTCAGTGTGGTTAATATACTAAGATTATTTTGACATCACAAGGTAACGTAAAAGGTTGAGGCATATCATATGATGTTCTCTATTTCTAAGTGAAATACGCAAATGAAAACCAATTTACCTTAAAGATTCAGATAATGGTGTTAAAGTGCCATCTCCCCTATCTATTACACGAAAGAAATTCAATTGATCGCCTTCTCGATATACCAAAAATGTTACTTGTTTGTTGCAGGAGGACTTCTCCCAGACCTCATCACGAGTGGAATCCAGGTATTCAGCCATTTCCTTAAGTGGATCTTCCATAATAACTACAAATGGAAAAATTGATATATAGCTTTCAATTTATATCAGATTTTATCTTGGGACAGAAACAGGATGAATACATGTAATTCTTCAAATAAGTCTCTGACCTTTTTTCATAGTTAATATAGCATTATTATGTTGCTATGTTCAAAGACAGGGCTTAACCAAAACTTAAGGGATTTTTTCCCCTGGGCCACTAGAATCTGTATATTTACTGATTCTATGACATTATCATCTATGATTCTTTTCTTTTCTTCTTTTTTTTTTTTTTTTTTTGAGACAGAGTCTCACTCTTGCCCCAGGCTAGAGAGCCATGGCATCAGCCTAGCTCATAGCAACCTCAAACTCCTTGGCTCCTTGGCTCAAGCAAACCTCCTGTGTCAGCCTCCCTAGTAGAAGAGGCACCCACCACAGTGCCCGGCTAATTTTTTCTGTTTTAGTAGAGACTGGGTCTTACTCTTGCTGGTCTTGAACTATTGATCTTAGGCAACCCTCCCACCTTAGCCTCCCAGAATACTAGGATTACAGGAATGAGCTATGCCCAGCTTCTAGGATTATTTTCCTTATATACCTTCTGCTTCCTGTATTTTCAAATACTGGTTCTAACAATCAATAATTAAAAGTAAAGTAAATCCTACTTACTTTAGATTAAAAAATAAACACACATAGAATTGGGAGCCTTTCTTTTGCTTTCTAGTTTTATATAAAGACTGCTTCTTCTTAGAACTATTCTTTGATGTGAAGCTAATTAAAAGTACACAGTAACTCGAACACAAGGGGGCTCCTTAGTGTACTAAAATGTGTGAAATGGTCAATACGCTGCTTCTTAAAAGCATCTTCCCATTACCCCAATTGTCCTGGTATGTATTTACATGTCCAGTAAGTACACACAGAGAGGCACATGGACTAACTGGAACCGAATTCCCCACTACTGGTAGGCTTTAGTGGCCCCAGAGATGTCCTTGGGTTTACATATTTTACCATCATAAAACCTCCTATAATGCACAACAGCCACCCTAAGGTGGGAATGATTCTAAAAAGATTGCTGGCTCGTAGGGTGAATATTCCAGAAGCCCCTGAACCTCAGACTTGGGGGGATTTAAGCAACAGTTCCGGGTAGGAAAAAAAAGTTCTTTCCCAAAGACAGTTTCATGTCAAGCTGTAGAAACTTTTATTCTCCCCTAAAAGAAGCAACAATTTCCCAAGCTGCATAAATTTCATTTATTAACATAATCACAGGGCTATACTACCTTGTAAAAAGAAGTTGCAGCAATAGCTTAAAGTAATAAAGTAAAAATGTCAAAGATGTTACTATCCTAAATTCAATAACACACTACTAAAACATAAAAATCCGCGGCGCCCGTAGCTCAGTGGGTAGGACACGGGCTATATACACCAAGGGAGACAGGTTTGAACCCAGCCTGGGCCCGCTAAACAACGACAACTGCAACAAAAAAATAGCTGGGTGTTGTGGCGGGCGCCTATAGTCCCAGCTACTTGGGAGGCTGAGGCAAGAGAATCAGCTAAGCCCAAGAATTAGAGGTTGCTGTGAGCTGTGATGCCAAGGATGACATAGTGAGACTCTATCTCAAAAAAGTAAAATAAAAGTAAAAATCTTAGAAATATAATATAAAATATTGAGATTATTTTATGAAAATAATTATTTGGAAGTTTTAACTTTCATAGGCACAAAAAGTAATAAGAGACACTTTTCAAACAAGTTCTTGCCCTTTTCAAGTTAATGCTTCACATTCCACACTACATTAATAAGAAATCAAAATTATGATACTGATTTTTTTAGGTATTGTTACTACCATTACTACAGCCACCCTAAACTAGACAAGGGTTTCTTTTTTAGGGAAATACTGAGGTTGCCTGTGCACATATGTTATGTGTAAACGTCTTTTTTACATTTTTTTTAATATTTAATTATTGTGAGTAAAGAGTAGTTGTATATCTTTATAGAGCACATGTGATGTTTCAATACAGGCATACATGTGAATTAATCAAATCAGGGTAACTGGGGTGCCCAGCACCTCAGGCATTTATCGCTTCTTTGTGTTAGGAACATTCCAATTCTACTCTATAAGTTATTTTAAAGCATACCCTAACTTACTGTTGATTATATCCACTTTGTTGTGGTATCAAATTCATTCTATCTAACCATATTTTTGCACCAAGATACTTATTTTCATAACAAAAAAACCACTGAGATTTTATCAGCTATAATAAAATAATGCATATAAAATTTAGGATATAATTTAGTTTTAGGAAATAAAGTTTCTTTTCTATGTTATTTTGAAAAATGGTTATTTTGAAAGCAATTTTAAAAACTAAATATTGCTGGAACTCACACAACAAAAGTGCTTTCTAAACCACAATTTTGAAATAATAAGACTAAATTGGTAAAAAATATAACTTCTCTAAAATAATACTGAGAAGTCGTAAATCTAGGTTCAGATTTTTTCACAAATTTTCCAATGACATAAGGTGGGCAATAGTAACCTTTTGATTTTAAAAAAGTTAATTCAATAAAGACAAATTTATTAAAAATTTAATTTAAAATACTAAAAACAGACAAGTTCTGGCTGCCGATTTTCAGTTCACAAACAAGCTTTCCCATAGAAAGCTATCAGAAATCATTATTACAAAGTATTTACTACTAAGCAACTACCAGAGGGTAGTGATGCCTTTCATTTTCCTTTAAAGAAAGAAAAGTAAAACACCCACATATACTTACTTCAGAATCTATAGCACTTATACTCCTGATAAACATAAAATAATTGGGCTGGGTGTGGTTCACACCTATAATCTCAGCACTTTGGGAGGCCAAGGCAGATGGATTGCTTGAGTTCAAAAGTTTAAGACCAGCCTGAGCAACAATGAGACCCCACGTCTACTAAAATAGAAAAATTAGCCAGGCATTGTGGGGGGTGCCTATAGTGCCAGCTACTAGGGAGGCTGAGGCAGGAGGATTGCTTGAACCTAGGAGTCTGAAGTTGCTATAAGCTATGATGATGCTATGGCACTCTACCCAGGGTGACAGAGTAAGATTCTGTCTCAAAAAAAAAAAAAAAATGTAGTTCTAATAAGAAAAGTAAGTGCTCTGATTAAACACTTTGGTTTAAAGACAATATTACACACAAATAACCAACTTTCAACAATATTATACAAAAGAATTCACATGGCATTAATACTACATAATTCTATCTTAACATAATGGCCCAGTAAACACTTAGGGTTCTTACAGAGTCATTACTATAAACATTACCCTACATCACACAGGCCAATTTCACAAATCCAATTAATAAAAAATTCCTGATACCAGCAATGTTAATCAGGTCTAACATCATTACTTAAACATTTTCTCTAATCTATGCAAACAGTTCAACACCCAAAGTAACATATCTCACTAAATCCTCCTGAGGTAGCTAAGAAAAAAATGGTAATAATCCTATTTTCTAGCCAAAATTATGAAACACAGAGATATAATTTGGCATGTGGAAGTAAGCCAGCAACGGGTTACTTCAGTTTTCCTGTTGGGGAAGGCTCAAACAAATCTGAAGGCCTTCCCCCATGAGGTCCACAGGGCAGGACTGCTATGAGTAGTCACCTCCACTTTGTAGGGATTCATGTCACATACCTGAATCAGAGACCAATGTGAATACTCCCGCCTCTTCCTGTCCTTAGAACCTTCTGGTCAGTCAAATCTCCATTCATGTAATCTTCTCTGAGGACCCTTCCTGCTATTCTACTTCGATAGACATGATCATGGTTACCCTGTCTATTTCCTGTGTAGCACTTACCAACCAACTTAAATTACATTAATTCTTTACGCATTTATTGTAGGCAGTGTCATGAAGCAGACTTTCTTTCCCATGTATATGGCACTTGAACACTGCACCAATCATTTAGTAGATGTTCAATATTTATTTGTTCAATGAATGAACGGATTTCAGAGACCACTCAAATTCTGAGAAAGGATTTAATAGGCCCACAGTAATATCATAAAACAATACAATATTTATATTAAGTCATTCGATTTATTTCCCTTCCCTATGCTGGTAAGGTTTACTTTTAAATCTCCCTAGATTGAAACAGGAATCATTAGATTTTCTAGAATACATTTTAAAATTCTAACCTCTACACATATGTTTAAACAACAATACCTAGAGAAACAAACGTGATTCTTCTAAGGCCTAAAAGCAGAAGGGGAATGGAAATAAAACCTGAGGCTACATACATGCTAACTTATGAATGTTATTGTCAAATGTTATTGTCAAATGTATATATGCCTACCTCGTCTAGTATTTATAGGCCCACCACGCATAGCCAATACCAGCTTCAAGGTACAACCTTCTGAAATGCTGTGGATAGTTAACACAAAAATAAACCATAATCATCAAAACACATTCAATGTTAAATCTATACTGGTTTATCAGTCATAATGCCCATTTCTCTGAAATACAAAGATACCACAATGTGAATAAATATGTTAATGTACTTACTTGTATAAATAACAAAAAAAGTTCTCATAAGCCTTAAATCTGATGTGAAATCTCAGAATAAAAGTACTAGAAAGGCCCCCTGTCATCATGTGGTTTAGCCTTTTCACTTCCCATGTAAGCACAGGAGGCCCAGAGAAGAAAAGAAGCTTGCCCAAGACCCAAAGTGTTAAAAAACAGCATATCTGTTTAATAAAACAGAACACAGAAAAATGGCAAAACTACAAGGTCTTCTGATTTTTGGTGCTCTTTCAGCTATTCCAAATTGCCTCTCACTCTTTCCCTCTTTTCTTAACAAAAGAGTGTGATGAATTATGTGACAGGAAAAAGAAAGACAAGGAAGGGGAGTCTCAGGGCAATTTGCCCTTTCCCCCCAGGTTGGTTCACTGAAAAGATCAGCTCACAATTATAGTAGAGAAAGGTTTATTTCAAAATATCATACACATGGGGGGGAAGCACAAGAATGATTTCCCAAAGTTTCAGTGGCTTTTAAAGATGCCTTCTAGAAGGGAGTGGGGATAGAAACTGGAAAGTCTACCTGCAGCAAGTGGTTGCTGAGGAGGGAAACCGATTGATTAGTAAATTAACCTGAGAGACAGGTATCCAGCTTCAAATGACCTTAGGGCCAGTCTGTTAGCATGTGATTAGGAGTCTAGCAGCCCTTTAAGATTTTATGTAGGTAGATAGACAAAAGTCTTTCTTCAGAGTTTCCCAATTACGAATAGCCTTTAATCCAAAATAATCTTTACACCAAAGAAACATATTTTGGAGTGAAATTTTCTTAGCTCCTTCACCAAAAACTCAGAAAGTGTATCTGCAATCATTGGTACACAGAACATGGCTTAGTAGCAAAAGAGAGGGCTTAATGAGAAATCAAAGACTAGGTAGAGAACAATTCTTTCTTAATCCAAACCCCTGAGAAAATGGAAAGAAAAGGAATAAGCCGAGTAGGAATAGGTCAATATCTGAAGAAAGAACAAAGAAAGGGAAAAGACAGTAAGATTTTTTT
>NW_003852710.1:424786-427806 GCF_000181295.1 Otolemur garnettii
TCAACCTGTTGCCCTGGGTAGAGTGCCTTAGCATCACAGCTCACAGCAACCTCCAACTCCCGGGCTCAAGCAAGTCTCTTGCCTCAACCTTCCCAAGTAGCTGGGACTACAGGTGGCAGCCACAACCACTGTTGTTGTTTGGCAGGCCTGGGCTAGATTCAAACCCGTCAGCTCTGTTGTATGTGGCTGGTGCCTTAGCCACTTAAGCTATAGGTGCCAACCTGATAAGATTTTTTAAAGGGCAGAGTATAAACAGCTTGGTGTGAAAAATGAAAAGGTAAAACAAAATATCAGAGGATAGGGTGATGCCTGTGGCTCAGTGAGTGGGCATAGGCCCCATATACCAAGGGTAACCGGTTCAAACCCAGCCCTGGCAAAACTGCAACAAAAAAATAGCTGGGCATTGTAGCAGGCACCTATAGTCCCAGCTACTTGGGAGGCTGAGGCAAGAGAATCGCCTAAGCCCAGGAGTTGGAGGTTGCTATGAGCTGTGACACCACAGCGCTCTACTGAGGGCAATATAGTGAGACTCTATCTCTACAAAAAAAAAAAAATCAGAGGATAAAGATCAAGTAGTATGGGGTACCAAGCTAATGCATCTAAACTTCAGGATTTATAATTAAGTCTGAATCAGAATTAGCTAGAAGACACATGACTCAAGGATTTAGAAAAAAAAAATTGACATATGAAGTCATAAGCATAACACTAAGTGACTATAAAACAGCTTATATACAATTATACTCACTTGTAATCATTTAAACAATAGTCATCTTCCAGTTCCATGTTATTCCAAATTAAGTGCTGCTGACATATGGGAATACCTTAGGGGGAGGTTATAAAAAAAGTGTTAAAGAATTCAATAGCATCTTAAAAGAGTATGATACAAAGCTACTTCATTAAAGAACTAAGGGTACTAATAAACTAGACATATTTCTAAATTGACTCCTAGGTGCCTAGGTAAAATTTATAGACTCAGAAATAAAGGCATGGCTACCACTGGCCTAAAACAAAGCATAAGACAAAATACCACAAATCAGCCTTGAAGAGTTTAAGATTTAAGGCCTAGAAGACAGTGCTAAATGCAGCAAAGTGTAGATTACATTCAATTATATTCAGTGTTACAAGTCTATTATCAGCCAAATGCAGTGGCTCATTCCTGTATCCTAGTACTTTGGGAGACTGAGGTGGAATTGCTTGACACCAGGAATTCGAGACCTGTCTAAACAATACAGCAACACCATGTCTCTAAAAAAATAAAAATAAAAAATTAGCTCGTAGTCCCAGCTACTGGGGAAGGTAAGGAAGAAGAATAGCTCGAGTCCAGGAGTTTGAAGTTGCAGTGAACTATGATGACACCACTACACTCTAGCCTACGCAACACAGCAAGAGCCCCATGTCTGGGGGTGGGGGTGGCGGGGAGTGGCCCGGGGGGAGTATATTATGGACAATTTTTAACACTAAAAATTATAGTCTACAGGATAGTTTCTTTACAATTATGTGATGCTAAAAGAATATTAAGAACTGGGCAGCGCCTGTGGCTCGGTGAGTAGGGGCACCAGCTCCATGTATTGAGGGTGGTGTGTTCAAACCTAAAACAGCAACAACAACAATAACAACAAAATAACCGAGCATTCGTGGCGAGCGCCTATAGTCCCAGCTACTCGGGAGGCTGAAGCAAGAGAATCACCTAAGCCCAAGAGCTGGAGATGGCTGTGAGCTATGACGCCACAGCAGTCTACCAAGGGTAATAAAGTGTGTCTCCAAAAAAAAAAAAAAAAAAAAAAAGGATGTTAAGAACTAACCAACAAGCTCATGTGTGCACAAAGGGAAATAAAACACACTGGAAATCAAGCAGGGGAAGATGAGAAGGTAAAGGGTAAAAATCTACCTAATGAGTACAATGAACACTAGTTCGGAGATGGGCGTACTTAGCCATCATTTCAAAAGTGATCCAAATATTTGTTATATTTTAATATAACAATATTGATTGTGATGAAAATCTTTTTCAAATATCTCACATACTACCCTCTCAAACTGCATTTGCTTATGATACGAGAAAGTTATTAGAATAGTAACAGTTAACATGTGTTAGTTTTTTTTTTTTCTTTGAGACAGAATCTCAAGCTGTCACCCTGGGTAGAGTGCCATGGTGTCACAGCTCACAGCCACCTCAGAGTCTTGGGTTTAAGCAATTCTCTTGCCTCAGCCTCCTGCTGGGATTATAGGTACCCACTACAGAGCCTGGCTATTTTCTGGTTATAGTTGTCATTGTTGTTTGGCAGGCCTGCGCTGGATTCAAACCCGCCAGCTCCAGTGTATGTGGCTGCTGCCCTGACCACTGAGCTACAGGCACTGAGCCTATTAGCTATTATTATAATAAGCCAGGCACTGTTACATTCATTTGACTTATGTTATCACAATTTAACTGTAACAACAATCTTGTGAAGTAGGCATCAACAGTACCGGCATATCACAGGTGATAAAACCAAAGCACAGCAAGAACACATGATGTGAAGCCCCAGCCCCAGCAGCTCAGAGACTGCACTCAACCTTTTTATGCTAATCACTCTCTAGAAAATCAGCCTCCAGAAAGCAAAAGTAGCTGTCTGGGGATATGTTTCAGGAGTGTAGCCTGTTAGTAGACCTGAATGTCTACTAAATGTTCACCAAATGTTCTCTAATATCACTATGAATTACAGACCACAGGCGCCTAAGGGGTAGATATATCTCCCAAATTGAACAGTCCACTTCTTTTGCTCCTGGCTGAAAGACAATGCGAGTAAGGAAAGATTTTTAAGCTAGAAATTATTTCACTTTAAAAAATTTTTTTATTTAAAAAAATTTAAATGTATCAAGGTTATCTTCTTAATCAAGCTGATAGGATTTCTTTAGCATAACTAGATGAAGCAATTTGGGCAAGTACCCCCATGTTAATATTTAATCAACTTTGAATATAATAGTAATATAACAGTAACAATATTGCTTTGGCACAACTATTTTTTTTTTTTTTTTTTTTTTTT
>NW_003852710.1:429195-443808 GCF_000181295.1 Otolemur garnettii
TGAGCTGTGATGTCACAGCACTCTACCAAGGGCCACATAGTGAGACTCTGTCTCAAAAAGAAAAAATATGTGATTGCTATCAGTTGATAACTGAAGTGGCTTAGTGAAACTGTTGCATCAGCTTCTTCTCTTTTTTGCTTAGCAGCAAGCTGATATAAGAAGCATTTGACTTTCCCTGGGAGACAGGCTTATCACTAGGGATATGATTTGGCCCTTAAGATACGGTTTTGAGGGCAGTGCCTGTGGCTCAAAGGAGTAGGGTACCGGCCCCATATGCTGGAGGTGGCGGGTTCAAACCCAGCCCTGGCCAAAAACTGCAAAAAAAAAAAAATAATAATAATAATAATAAAAAGATAAGGTTTGGGGCAGGAACTGAGGCCTGAAGCTCACACCCCCTCTTTCTGCTCAAAAAATTTTCCAAGGCTGTAAAAGCAAACAGACTAAAAGAGTTTAGTCTATTGGACTGACAAATGTAAAAGAAAACAATTTACATTTCCTTTTCATTTCTTTCTGAAAAGAGAACGCTGTGTGGGGTACCTATTAGCAAGAGTTCTCAGAGAGGACTTAACTGTTGCTAAGCGAAACTGTGGAGATATTTATTTCTGTTACCATAGCAAAGCTGTTCAGGTGGCTGAGGCAGGAGAATCACTTGAGCCCAGGAGTTCAAGGCTACAGTGAGCTACGACTGTCCCACTACACTCCAGCCTGAGTAACAGAGTGAGACCCTATCTTTAATATAATATACATGCATATATAATATGTGTATATAATATATACATATATATTATATAATACATATATAATTATGTTATTTATATTATAAACAACATACATACATGTTTATAATTATATACACATATACAATTATAATATGCATATATACATATAATATAAATATATACATACATAATTATACATTATAATTATAATATATAATGTATACTATATATTATTATAATATATAATTAATATACATATACAATATATGTGTGTGTGTGAGAGCAAGACCCCATCTCAAAAAAAAATTCACTAAAATAGAAAGATATAAAATTAATACAAATGTCAACAGCTTTCACATAAACAAATCATAAAATATGAAAGGGCACAATGGTAGGAAAACCTCTTTTACAACAGCAATAAAGAATATTTAATACTTAGAAATAAACTTAAAAAGTACATAAATCTCTACAAAGAAAAATTTGAAATATCCCTACATAAAAGTAGACTTAAAAAAATACACCTGGACAGAATGACTCAACATTATAAAGATGCCCATTATGCCTAAGTTAATTTACAAATTTAAAACAATCACACTAAAAACACCAACTTTTAAAAAAGAGACATAGTGATACTGAAGTTCACCATGGTGAAGTTCACATGGTGAACTGAAGCTAAACAGAAAAACAAATATGCAGAAATAGCCACAAGGAAACACCAAAAAAGAAAATCAATGACTACTTGCCTTCTCAGACTTGAAAACACATTATGAAGTCTCTAAAATTAAAACTGTGGTACTGACTGACACATAGAAAGCCTAGAAATAAACTCAAGTACAGAAGAAAGAGCCAAATGGGTTTTTTTGGGTTTTTTTTGAGACAAGGTCTCAAGCTGTCACCCTGAGTAGAGGGCCATAGTGTCACAGCTCATAGCAACCTCCAACTGTTGGGCTTAAGCGATTCCCTTGCCTGAGCCTCCCAAGTAGCTGGGATTATAGGCGCCCGCCACAACACCTGGCCATTTTGTTGTTGTTACAGTTGTTGCTGTTGTCATTGTTGTTTTAGCTGGCCCAGGCTGGTTTCAAACCTGCCAGTCTGAGTTGTATGTGGCTGGCACCCTACCCACTGAGCCACTGCCCCAAATGGATTTTTAAAGTAAATGATGCTGGAACCACTGGGTAATTTGGAAAAGTCATTTGGGAAAACATAAAATTAGATCTATACCTAATGTCATTCTTAAAAACAAACTCCAATTGGATTAAAAATCTAAATATAGGCTGTACAAGAAAGTTCATACCTGTAATTCTAGCACTTTGGGAGGCCGAGGAGTTTGAAACCAACCTGAGCACAAAGTGAGACCCTGTCTCTACAAAAAATAGAAAAATGAGCCAGGCAAGGTGGCACACACTGTAGTCTCAGCTACAGGTGACTACAGATGGCTGCAGCAAGGATCTCTTGAGCCCAGAAGTTCGAAGTTGCAATCAGCTATGATTGTCCCCCTATACTCTACCCTGAGTATCAGAGTGAGACCCTATCTTTAATACATACATGTGTTGTGTACATCTCTGCTACTTGCACAAAATAAAGATAAGGAAGATAAGTCAGAAATGAATGAGATTGGTTATATACAAGGAATGAGTGCAATTGGTAAAAAAAAAAAAGTGGGAAAGGAATGAGAAATAGGGATGAACCCGTAACACTTCTGAAATTTGGCTCAGCGCCTGTGGCTCAAGCGGCTAAGGCGCCAGCCACATACACCTAAGGTGGCGGGTTCGAATCCCCAGCCCGGACCCGCCGAACAACAATGACGGCTGCAACCAAAAAATGGCCAGGCGTTGTGGCGGGCGCCTGTGGTCCCAGCTACTTGGGAGGCAGAGGCAGGAGACTCGCTTGAGCCCAGGAGTTGGAGGTTGCTGTGAGCGCGATGCCATGGCACTCTACCCAGGGGGACAGCTTGAGGCTCCATCTCAAAAAAAAAAAAAAAACAAAGAAAACACTTCTGAAATTTTATCTAACTCTGACTTTTTTTTTTTTGAAACAGAGTCTCACTTTGTTGTCCTTGGTAGAGTGCTATGGCGTCATAGTTCATAACAACCTCAAACTCTGGCTCAGCGCCTATAGCACAGTGGTTATGGTGCCAGCCACGTGCACCAAGTGTGGAGGGCGCAAACCCGGCCCAGGGCCAACTAAACAACAAAGACAACTGCAACCAAAGTACAAATAGCTGGGCGTTGTGGTGGGCACCTGTAATCCCAGCTACTTGGAAGGCTGAAGCAAGAGAATTGCTTAAGCCCAAGAGCTGGAGGTTGCTGTGAGCTGTGACGCCACAGCACTCTACCCAGGGTGACAGCTTGAGACTCTGTCTCACAAAACAAACAAGCAACAAAAACCCTCATCTTAGGCTCCCGCCCTGGGTTGGGGTCCCCTTGGAACCCAGACACATCTCTATATACCACTTTATCCAGCAAAAGCAGAATGTACATTCTCATCAAGCTTATATGGAATACTTACAAGATAGAACATATTCTGGGCATAAATAAATTTAATAATAAATTTAAAAGACGGCTTGGTGCCTGTAGCTCAAGCAGCTAAGGTGCCAGCCACATACACCAGAGCTGGTAGGTTCAAATCCAGCCCAGACCCGCCAAACAACAATGACAACTACAAACAAAAAATAGCCAGGTGTTGTGGCAGGCAACTATAGTCCCAGCTACTCAGGAGGCTGAGGCAAGAGAATCGCCTAAGCCCAGGAGTTGGACGTTGCTGTGAGCTGTGTGACACCATGGCACTCTACTGAGGGCGATAAAGTGAGACTCTGTCTCTACAAAAAAAAGAAAAATTATCTTCCATGAAGTTGGTCCTGGTGCCAAAAAGGTTGGAGACCACTAGTCTAAGAAATGCATTGTTAGGTGATTCTGTCATCATATGAATATCACAAAGTGTACTTAAACCTAGATGGCATAGGCTACCACATGGTATGACCTACTTCTCCTGGGCTACAAACTTGTATAGCACATTACTGTACTGCATACTGCAGATAACTGTAGCATAAATATATCTAAACAAAGAAAGGATGGTAAAAGTAAGCTATAAAAGATAAAAAGTGGTATACCACTTTAGAATGAATAGAGTTTGCAGGACTGGAAGTTGCTCTGGGTAAGGCACTGAGTGAGTGGTAAGTGTACGTGAAGGCCCAGGACATAACTGTAAACTACTACAGACTCTGAATAAACATGGCACAGTATACTTATACCACAGCAAATTTATTATAATGTTTCTTTCTTCAGTAATAAATTATTAAGCTTAGCTTACTATAACATTTTCATTTTATAAACTTTTTTTTTTTTTTGAGACAGTGTCATTATGTCAACCTCGGTAGAGTGCTGGGCCATCACAGCTCACAGCAACCTTAAACTCTTGGGCGAAAGTGATTCTCTTGCTTCAGCCTCCCAAGCAGCTGATACTATAGGCACCCACCACAAGACCTGGATATTTTTTATTGCAGTTGTCATTGTTGTTTAGCTGGCCCGGGCTGGGTTTGAACCCACCATCCCAGGTGCATATGGCTGGCACCCTTAACCACTGAGCTACGGGCACTGAGCCATCATTTTATAAACTTTTTAATTTTTTAAACTTTGTTTAAAACCACAAATGCATTATATAGCTATATAAAAGTATTTACCTTCTCCAGATCCTTTTCCTATAAAGTGTCCATAAAGTTCACGTGCAATTTAAAATAGTTGTAACTGGCTAGACATGGTGGCTAACGTCTGCAATCCCAGCACTCTGGGAGGGCAGGGAATGTGAATCACCTGAGTTCACAGGATTGAGACCAGCCTAAGCTAGACGGAGACCCCTCTCTAAAAATAGCTGGGCGCTGTGGTGGGCCGGAGTAGTCCCAGCTACTCCGGAAGCTGTTGGTCCATAGTTTCTCTAGAAGAGAAAGTTGTGTTCTTTGGTTGATTAAACTAAAATCTACCACTGCTGTCCAAAGAAGGTTTAGAACTCACTACCAGAAAGAAGCACCACATGGGAATTCCATATCCAAGTGCATGAAAAAATGTAAAGACACAAGTTCTGTCAATGATAAACCACAGTCTGATCGGCCACATATTAGTGAAAAAACTACATCATGTGTAGCAGAAACTTTGAGACAAGTCCAAGAAAGTCATTAAGACTGGCATCACTAGAGCTGAGGCTTTCAAAGTCTATACTGTGCATAAGATTCTGCAGACAAAACTTCACAGGAAAGCATACAAAATTCAAGTGCATCAAATGCTGTTAGAAGAGGATGATCATGCATGTCTGACTTTCTGCCACCAGTTCATTGAAATTAGCAAAAATGATGCCTTTTGAGTAATTTCACGTTCTCCGATGAAGCAATATTCCACATTAGTGGCAAGGTCAACAGGCATAATTGCTGTCTGGGGGGAACTGAAAATCTACAAGTCTGTTGAACATGAAAGAGATTCTCCCAAAGTTAGTATTTAGTGTTCTTTGGGAAAAAAATTGAGTCATAAGGCTATTCTCTTTTGAAGATGTGTTGTTAATGGTGATAGCTATTTAGAAATGCTACAAAATTACTTTACTCTTTAGCTTGAAAAATTAGGACTGATAAAGAATACAGCATTTGAACACGATGGTGCACCTTATCATTTTGCTTTGCATGTTAGACAGTTTCTACGTGAGAAATTCCCTCACAGACAGGTTAGAAGGTGTGGACCACTCTTTTGACCTCCATGTTCTCCAGCTTTGACTCCACTGGATTTCTTTCTATGGGGACACATGAAAACTAATGTTCAACCAAACCTTGATCTTTAGAAGACTTGCAAATTATGATAACTGATGTGATTGCTGATATTATTGAAAACTAGCTGGAAAATGTTTTTGGAGTCTGAGTGTGGTGGCTCACACCTGTAATCCCAGCATTTGGGAGGCTGAGGCAGGTGGAATGCCTGAGCGCAGGAGTTTGAGACCAGCCTGAGCAAGAGTGAGACCCCGCCTCTAAAAGCCAGGCGTTGTGGTAGGCGCCTGTAGTCCCAGCTACTTGGGAGCCTGAGGCAAGAGAATCACTTGAGCCCAAGAGTTTGAGGTTGCTGTGAGCTAAGACACCATGGCACTCTACTGAGGTTGATCAAGTGAGACTCTGCCTCAAAAAAAATAAAAATAAAAAAAAGAACAGAAAAGAAAATGTTTTTGGAGAACTACAGAATCATATTACCCTTCGTATTAGTAATGATGGTGGATCGCTTCTAGGCCTTTTGGCTAAGATCAAGTGTAGTAATGATGGTGGACATGTTGACAATTAACAAGAACAATAAAAATGTACATGTTTCTTCTTTTTAATCCTTTTTTACAGATTCCTTCTATCACATATACTTACAAAGTTACAACTATTTTAAATTGCACATGAACTTTATGGACATCCTACATAAACCTTTTTTTATTATTAAAAGTTTTTTGTTTGTTTGTTTTATTTTTTAAACTTTTTTGTTAAAAACTAAGACACAGGCTCGGTGCCTGTGGCTCAAGCAGCTAAGGTGCCAGCCACACACACCTGAGCTGGCGGGTTCGAAGCCAGCCCGGGCCGCCAAACGACAATGGCTGCAACCAAAAAATAGCTGGGAGTTGTGGCAGGAGCCTGTAGTCCCAGCTACTTGAGAGGCAGAGGCAGGAGACTCACTTGAGCCCAGGAGTTGGAGGTTGCTATGAGCTGTGATGCCACAGCACTCTACCCAGAGGGACAGCTTGAGGTTCTGTCTCAAAAAAAATAAAAAATAAGACACAAATATAAGTCTAGCCCTATTATAGGGGTCAGAATCATTACTGTCACCATCTTACCAAATGCATCAAGAACATACATCAGGGAAAGGACAATCCATTAAATAAATTATACTGAGAAAACCAGGTAGCCATAAGCAGAAGGAAGAAACTTGTCCCCTATCTTTCACCATATGCGAAAGTCAAATAAACATAGATTAAAGACTTAAAGGTAAGCAAAACTACTAGAAAAAGAATTGGGGAAATGCTTCATGACAATCGTCTGGGCAAAGATTTTTTAGATAAGACCACAAAAGCACAGCAACAAAGACAAAAACAGACAAATGAAATTACATCAAGCAAAAGAATTCAAACAACAAAAAATAAAATAATCTGATTTAAAAATGGGCAAATGCACTTCTGAGGTTTATCTTACAAGGGTACAAGTGAATCTTTCTAAGAGCAGAATGTGAACGTTTTAAAATAATAACTAAGAAAATGACATGAAGGCTATGGTAACCAGTTTGATGGAAGTGTTTCGGATTGTGTGTGAAAACCCCACACTGTACTCCAGAATTGCATTAATGTACATAGTTACCATTCAATAAAAAAAAAAGAAAAAGAAAAAAAATGGGCAAATGATCTGAACAGACACTTCGCAAAAGAAGACATGCAAATAGCCAAGAATTATATGAAAAAATCACTAATCATTAGGGAAATTCAAACCAAAACCACAATGAGATATGATCTCACCCCAGTAAAAACGGGTATTATCAAAAAGACAATAAAAAAAAAAAGGATACTGGCAAAGATGATAGTATGCTGAAAAAGTAAATTAGTACATCCATCATAGAAAATAGTATCATGGTTCCTCAAAAAACTAAAAATAGAACTACCATGTGAACCAGCAATCCCACTGCTGGGTACCTGTTTAAAGAAAGGCAATCGGCTCGGCGCCTGTGGCTCAAGCGGCTAGGGCGCCAGCCACATACACCTAAGGTGGTGGGTTCAAATCCCCAGCCCGGGCCCGCCAAACAACAATGATGGCTGCAACCAAAAAATGGCCAGGCGTTGTGGCGGGCGCCTGTGGTCCCAGCTACTTGGGAGGCTGAGGCAGGAGACTCGCTTAAGCCCAGGAGTTGACGGTTGTTGTGAGCATGATGCCAGGGCACTCTACCCAGAGGGACAGCTTGAGGCTCTGTCTCAAAAAAAAAAAGAAAGGCAATCAGTGTATCAAAGTGGTACCTCTACTCCCATGTTTACATTAAATGAAGTATTATTCACAATAGCCAAAATATGGAATCAATTTAAATATACATCAATGGATGAATGGATAAATACAAGGTGATGTATATATACACACTGAAATAGTATTTAGCCATAATAAAGAAAAAATTCTGCTGGGTATGGTGGCTCATGCCTGTAATCCTAGCACTTTGGGAGGCTCAGGCAAGTGGACTGCCTGAGCTCAGGAGTTCAAGACCAGCTTGAGCAAGAGTGAAACCCCGTCTCTAAAAATAGCTGGGTGTTGTGGCAGGCACCTGTTGTCCCAGCTACTCAGGAGGCTGAGGCAAGAGGACTGCTTGAGCCTAGAAGTTTGAGGTTGTTGTGAGCTATGACACTATGGCACTCTACTGAGGGCAACAAAGTGAGACTCTGTCTCAAAAAAAGAAAAAATCCTGTCATTTGCAGCCACACAGATGTAATTGGAAGTCATTACGTTGAGTGAAATAAGCCAGGTGAAGACACATAAATATCACATGTTCTCACTCATATGTGGGAGTTGAACAAGCAGATCTCATGGAGATTTTACCAGAAGGATGGGGTAGCATGAAGACAGGTTGGTTAAGGGGCATAAAAATACAATTTGAGAAAAGGAAAAAGTTCAATAGCACAGGTAGTAGTAATTACAGTAGACAGTAATTTATTGTATATTTCAAAATAGCTAGAAGAGAAGACTTAGAATGCTCCCAACACAAAGAAATAACTATTTGAGGTGATGGCTATCCTAATTACCCTTATTTGAACATCACACATTGTATGCATTATCAAAATATCACATGTATCCCATAAATACATATAATTATTAGGTAGCAATAAAAAACTGAAAAAAAAATCAGAGTCTTCCATCTCCCTATCTTGTCTCACTGAAAGGTCTTCAGGGGCAATAACATGCATGAAGCTGTCATCTCCAATGACAGCAATGCCTTCTTCTGGGATACTTCCTAAAGGATGTGCCAAAGCTTCATTTTACAGTTAAGTTTTTTTTTTTATAAGTAGGAATACACTCTAAAATAATAATAAAAAGTATAGTATAGTAAGTACATGAGTCAGGAACATGGTCATTTATTATCAAGTATTATATTAACTTTGTTTCCATGTAGGATCTCCCAGTTCCTGACTTTCAGTTTGTGTTCTCACCAAAAATCACAGAGTGCCTTGCTACAGGTTTTTCCCAGCAGGCTTGAACTCAAACTAAGGCCTCGAACATTCTTAGGCACTGATAAAAGTATCTGAGTTGTTGCTCAAAAACACATAATCAGCAATGAACACATAGAACTTAAAATAAAAAACACAATGCCATCCACAATGGCACCCCCTCCCAAAATGAAACAAGTAGGCGTAAATCTAACAAACTATGTGCAAGAGCTATATGAGGAAAACTATAAAACTCTACAAGAGTTATCAAAGAACCAAATCAGTGAAGTGATATTCCATATTCATAACAGTCAATACTGTCAAGATGTTAATGCTTCCCAACTTGATCTATAAATTCAACACTATCCAAATCAACCTGCCAGCATGTTATTTTGTGGATACTAATAACCTGATTCTAAAGCTTACAGGAAGCGACAAAAGACTAAGAAATGGGGAGATGTTGGGTAAAAGGTAAAATGGTTTCACTTATGCAAGATGAGTAAGTTCTGAAGATCAAATATACAGCATAGTGACTAAGTAAAGTTCATCTGAAATGTGCTTAGAGTAGATCTTAAATGTTCTCATCACACATACACAAAAATAGTAACTGTGAGATAATGAAAATGTTAATTAGTTTGATTGTGGTGCTTCACAATGTATACATGTATCAACACTCCTGTTGTAAATATATACATGTCAATTATACTTCAATAAAGTATGTGTGGCGAGACGATCTAGAATAGTCAGTCCAATCTTAAAGAACAACTACGAGGACTCACACGGCCCAATTTCAAAACTTCTTATTAAAGCTATATTGGTGAAAAATCAAAAAGACCAAGGGAACAGAATAGAACGCAGAAAGAGGTCTGTGTAAATAGTCAACTAATCTGTGACAAAGAAGCAAAGGTAACACAATGAAGCAAAGACAGTCTTTTTAACAAATGGTGCTGTAACTGGATATCCATGTGCAAAAGAATGAACCTAGACTAAAACCTTACACTCTTTCGCAAAAAATAACTCAAAATGAATAATAGACCTAAATGTAAAATCCAAAACTATAAAATTCTTAGTAGTATAGCAGAAACTATAAAATTCCTAGATAGTATAGCAGAAAACCAAGATGACTTTGGGTACAGCAATGACCTTTTAAGGAGCAACCCATGAAACAAAAAACTGATAAGCTCGACTTGATTGTAATGAAAAATCTGTGCTCTACTTAAGACACTGTCAAGAGATTGTGAACACAAACCACAGACGGGGAGAAAACATTTGCAAAACATATATCTAAAACAGAATTATCGTCCAAAATACACAAAAAAACTCTTAAAATTCAACCATAAGAAAACAAACCACCTGATTAAAAACTAGAAAAAATATCTCAAAGGACACCTCACCAAATAAAACAGACAATGGCAAATAAGCATATAAATAGATGCTCATCATATGTCATTAGAGAATTGCAAATTAAAACAATGACATACCATGTTGGCTGGGCACGGTAGCTCATGCCTATAATCCCAGCACTTTGGGAAGCTGAGGCAGGAGGATCACTTGAGGCCAGGAGTTGCAGACCAGCCTGGGCAACATACCAAGACCCCGTCTCTACAAAAAACAAAAAAATTAGCCAGGTATCGTGGCATGTGCCTATAGTCCTAGCTACCCAGGAGGTTGAACCAAAAGGATCACATAAGCCCAGGAATTTGAGGTTACAGTGAACTATTATTAGGCTACTGCACTCCAACCTGGGCAAAAGAGTGAAACCCTGTCTCTAAAAACAAACCAAAAAAATCCCCAGTGACATACAACTATATGCCTACTAGAATGGCTAAAATCCAGAACACTGACAACACCAAATGCTGGCAAGGATACAGAGCAATAGGCACTCTCAGTTACTGCCAGTGTGAATGTAAAATGATGCAACCACTTTGGAAGATAGCTTCTTACAAAACTAAACAACTTTGTCAAATCCAGTGTCCTAAAGCACTTCCAGTATGGTTTAAGAGCTTAATAATTTTAGGCCTTACATTTAGGTTGTTGATCCATTTTGAGTTAATTTTTATATATGGTGTTGTGTTAAGTGTCCAATTTTGTTTTTTGCATGTGGATATCCAGTTTTACCAGCATCATTTGTTGAAAAGACTGTCCTTTCGCCATGAAATGGCCTCAGCACTCTTATCAAAGATCACTCGGCCATATAGCTGAAGGTTTATTTCTGGGCTTTCTGTTCTACTTCATTGGCATATATACAGAGTGGCCGTAAAGTTCATGTGCAATTTAAAATACCTTAGTTAAAATAACCTTATGGCCACCCGGTATATGTGTCTTTATGCCAGTAAGTACTACACTGTTTTAATTAGTGGAATTTTGTGGTAAGTTTTGAAATCAGGAAGTTTGAGTGCTATCACTTTGTTCTTTTTCAACATTTGGCTATTCAGGATACCCTGAGATTTCACATGAGCTTTAGGATGGGTTCTTCTATTTCTACACAAAATGTTGTTGAGATTTCAAATGGGGATTGTACTGAATCCCCAGATTGCTTTCCATGATATTGACATCTTACTATCAAGTCTTCCAGTCCACACACATAGGGTATGTTTCCATTTGTTTGTCTTCTTTTATTTCTTTCAGCAATGCTTTAAATTGTCATTGCCCAACTTTTCCACCTCCTTGGTTAATTTTGCTAAGTATTTTATTCTTTTTAGTGCTATTGTAAGTGAAATTGTTTTCAACATACCCTTTTCAAATTCCTCAAAATGCAACTGATTTGTGTGTGTTGACTTTATATCCTGCTACTTTGCTAAATTCCTCTATTAGTTCTAACAGTTTTCTTGTGGAGCCTTCAGAATTTTTTACATATAAACTCATATCTGTGAAGAGAGAATATTTTATTTCTGACTTTTTCCAATTTGGATGCCTTTTACTTCTTTTCCATGCTTTGGGTAGACCTTCCTTTACTATGCTGAATAGAAGTGGTGAAGACATGCAGCCTTGTCTTGTTCCTCACCATGCAGGAAGAGTTCTCAGTCTTTCCCCATTGCACAGCATATTGGCTGGAGGGCTTTCATACACGGCTTTTATTATGTTGAGGTTTCCGTGTATTCCTTATTTATTGAGTGTTTTTATCACAGTGTTGAATTTTGCCAAATGTGCTTTCTCCATCAACTGAGATGATTTGGGGTGGGGGGGTTCCTTCATAATGTTAATGTGTTGCATTACACTGTCTTGAACATGTATTTCATGTCTTGAACCACACTTACATTTCAGGAGTAAAAGCCATTTGGTCATGATGTATAATCCTTTTAAAATGCTGCTGAGTTTGATTTACTAGCATTTTATTGAGATTTTTTGCATCACATATGTAAAGAATACTGCAGGTTTAGTGTCTTTGGCTTTGGATAAAGATGGCTTCACAGAATGAATTCCCTTCAATTTCTTAGAAATGTTTGCGAAGGATTGGTTTTAATTCTTTAAATGTTTAGTAGGATTTACCAGTGACACCATCAGATCAAATATTTGAAAGCCTACTCTGTATGAAGCATTATTATTCAACCTAGAAATATATTATTGGTAAATAAGAAAAAAAAAAACCCTGTTCAATGCAAACAACCTAAGTGCCCATTGACAGATGAATGGATAAAGAAAACATCAAACACACACACACACACACACACACACATTCACTCTCTGAAGAATATTAATTGAGCCTTAAAAAAGAAGAAAAATCCTGCCATTTGTGAAAACATGGATGATCTTAGAGGACATTACAGTAAGTGAAACAAGGTAGACACAGAAAAGACTGTCTGCTATCACTTATATCTGGAATCTCATGTTTTTTTTTTTTAAAGACAAACTCATGGGCAGCACCTGTGGCTCAGTGAGTAGGGCGCCAGCTCCATATACGGAGGGTGGCAAGTTCAAACCCAGCCCCAGCCAAACTGCAACAACAACAAAAAATAACTGGGCTTTGTGGCGGGCGCCTATAGTCCTAGCTACTAGGGAGGCTGAGGCAAGAGAATCACTTACGCCCAAGAGCTAGAGGTTGCTGTGAGCTGTGACGCCACAGCACTGTACCAAGGGTGACAAAGTGAGACTCTGTCTCTAAAAAAAGAAATAAATAAAGACAAACTCATAGTAACACAAAGTAGAATGGTAGTTACTGGCAGCTGGCAGATGGGTAAAATGAGGAAATGTTGGTCAAAGACAACAAACCATCAATTATAAGATGAATAAGTTCTGGAGATCTGATGTACAATATGACTATAGTTAATACTGTACTGTATACCTGAAATTTCCTAAAATAAGTAGGTCTTAAGTGTTCTCACTACACATATAAAGACAATAGGTAACCACGTGAGATGAGTATGTTAATCAGCTTGATTATGGTAACCATTTCACAATGTATACATATGCCAATTCATGACATTGTTTACTTTAAATATATACAATTTTCGTTAATCATATCTCAATAAAGCGGGGAAGAAAACAGAGACCTAATGAAGCTTAGATGTTACTTAATATAGACAAAAATAATGCTGATAATAATGACCCCCTCATCCATATACTTATCTATATTATAAAGCCAGGTTAATCACTGCGATGATAAACAGTGACTAGCACAGTTGGGGGTGAGGAGTCAAGGAAGGTTTCAGGAAATTACATACAATAATAAAGCGAGGGGTAAGATACCTCATGCACACAAGCTGGGCTCACTGGGCACATGTGAAACGCAGGACTGGAAGTTGCTCTAAGTCAGTGAGTGAGTGAGTGGTGAGTAGTACTTGTGAAGGCTTAGGACATTACTGTACACTACTATAGACTTTATAAACACCATAAACTTAGGCTACACTAAATTAATAATATAACAAAGTAATAGTGCACTGGGTGTGGTGTCTCACGCCTGTAATCCCAGCACTGGGAGGCTCAGGAGGGAGAATTGCTTGAGCTCAGGAGTCCGAGATTTGCCTGAGCAAGAGTGAGACCTGACTCCTAAAAAAATAGAAAAACCCAGCCAGGTGCCAGGGCGAGTGCCTGTAATCCCAGTGGCTTCTGGAGGCAGAGGCAGTGGGATGCCCACAGCCCAAGTCTGAGGTTGCAGTGAGCTCTTATTACATACAATAATAAAGTGAGGGGTAGGATATCTCATGTACAAACAAGCTGGGCTTATTGGG
The DNA here is from genome assembly GCF_000181295.1 of Otolemur garnettii. NCBI lineage: Eukaryota > Metazoa > Chordata > Mammalia > Primates > Galagidae > Otolemur > Otolemur garnettii. The sequence continues at coordinate 443,258 of NW_003852710.1, forward strand.
CACTCTGCTCAGGGCATAGGGACTCTATCTCAACAAAATAAATAAATAAAATAAAGTAATAGTGCTACCACATATGACAGCTATGACATTACTAGGTGAAAGGAATTTTCAACTCCATCATAATATTTCTTTTTTTTTGAGACAGAGTCTTACTCTGTTGCCTGGGTAGAGAGTACAGTAGCATTATCATAGGTCATTGAAATCTCAAACTCCTGGGCTCAAGTGATCCTCTTGCCTCAGCCTCCCTAGTAGCTGGACTATAGAGACATGCCACCAACTCAGCTAATTTTTTTCTATTTTTGGTACAGATGGGGTCTTTCTCTTATTCAGGCTGGTCTTGAACTCCTGACCTCAAGCAATCCTCCTGCCTTGGCCTCCTAGAGTACTAGGAATATAGGCACAAGTCCATTATAATCTTATGGACTACCATTTCATATGTGGTCCATCACTAACTAAAATGTCATTATATAACATGTAACTTTAATTTATGACAGTAACAGCAAAAGGGGCAGATGGAGCTATTTAGCAGCAAAGTTTTTTTTTTTTTTTTT
>NW_003852710.1:444562-462780 GCF_000181295.1 Otolemur garnettii
CCTTAGCCACTTGAGCCACAGGCGCGGAGCCAGAAGGAACATTTCTTAAAGTGATAGAGGCCATCTATAGCAAACCCACAGCCAATATCATATTGAATGGTGTAAAATTGAAAACATTTTCACTCAAATCAGGAACGAGGCAAGGATGCCCACTGCCTCCACTGCTATTTAACATAGTAATGGAAGTCTGAGCTATTGCAATCAGACAAGAGAAGGGTATCCAAATAGGGTAATTCTCACTCTTCGCTGATGACATGATCCTATACTTGGAAAATCCCAGGGACTCAACTTCAAACTCTTAGAAGTGATCAAGGAATACAGCAGCATCTCAGGATACAAAATCAATACTTACAAGTCAGTAGCTTTTATATACACCAACAACAGTCAAGCTGAAAAAACAATCAAGGACTCTATTCCTTTTACAATAGTGTCAAAGAAGATGAAATATCTGGGAATTTCCCTAACAAAATGTGAAAGATCTCTATAAGGAGAACTATGAAACTCTGAGAAAAGAAATAGCTGAAGATGTTAACAAATGGAAAAACATACCATGTTCGTGGCTGGGAAGAATCAACATTGTTAAAATGTCCATACTACCCAAAGCAATCTACAGGTTTAATGTAATTCCTATTAAAACACCATTGTCGTATTTCAAAGAACTTGAAAAAATAGTACTTCGTTTTATATAGAATCAGAAAAAACCTTGAATAGCAAATACATTACTCAAAAATAAGAACAAATTAGGAGGTATCACATTACCAGACTTCAGGCTATACTATAAATCTATAGTGATCAAAAGAGCATGGTACTGGCACAAAGACAGAGCAGTAGATTTATGGAACAGAAAAGAGAACCAAGAGATGAACCCAGCTACTTATCATCATTTGATCTTCAACAAACCTATCAAAAATATTCAGTGGGGGAAAGACTCCCTATTTAACAAATGGTGCTGGGTGAATTCGCTGGTGATCTGTAGAAGACTGAAACTGGACCCCTACCTCTCACCATTAACAAAAATTGATTCTCACTGGATAAAAGATTTAAACTTGAGACATGAAACTATAAAAATACTAGACGAGAGTGCAGGGAAAACATGAAGAAATTGGCCTGGAAAAATATTTTGAGGAGGACTCCACCTGGCAATTGAAGCAACACCAAAAATATATTACTGGGATCTGATCAAACCAAAAAGGTTTTGCACAGCCAAGAAACACAGTAAGTAAAGCAAACAGACAACCTTCAGAATGGGAGAAGATTTTTGCACTTTACACTTCTGACAAAGGTCTGATATAACTAGAATCTCCAGAGAACCCAAACTAATCAATAAGAAAAGAATAAATAACCCCATTTCTATGTGGGCAAGAGACTTGAACAGAAACTTCTCTGATGAAGACAGGTGCATGGCCTACAAACACATGAAAAAATGCTCATCATCTTTAATCATCAGAGGAATGCAAATCAAAACCAATCTAAGATATCACCTAACCCCAGCAAGATTAGCCCACATCACAAAGTCTCAAAACACCAGATGCTGGCGTGGATATGGTGAGAAGGGAACACTTCTACACTGTTGGTGGGACTGCAAACTAATATAGCCTTATTGGAGAGAAGTATGGAGAATCCTCAAAGATCTAAAAGGAGATCTTCCATATGAACCTGCAATCTCATTACCAAGTATCTACCCAGAAGAACAAAAATCATTTTATCACAAAGACATTTGCACTAGAATGTTTATTGTGGCTCAATTCATAATTGCCAAGTCATGGAAGCAACCTCAGTGCCTATCAGCCCATGACTGGATCAACAAACTGTGGAATATGTATACCATGGAATATTATTCAGCCATTAAAATGGATGGACATTCTATATCTTTTACATTTACCAGGATGGAGCTGAAATACATTCTTCTTAGTAAAGTATCACAAGAATAGAAAAATAAATATCCAGTGTACTCCATACTAATATGAAATCAATATATAAACAATTATATGCTCATAAGAATAATAAAACACTAATATAGTCCAGTTCAGGAGTAGAGTGAAGTGGGAGGGGGAGAGGAGGATGCTGACAGGAGGAGGGAGGGCATGAGGCAGGATCTCACCTAATGTGCACATTGTGAGGGTGTATAACACGCCCCCAGGGAGGAGGGGCTCTTCTACAAATGGAACTTTACCCTGGAAGTGAGAACAATGTAACCTAAAAATTGTACCCTCATATTAATTTGGAAAAATTTTGAAAAGCTCAAAAAAAAAAATATAGTGAGAAATTTGTTGAAGGTTAAAGATAATTTGAAAAATCTCAGATATGAACCCAATATCTAAGAAATGTAAAAAAAAAATTAAAAACAAAGTATGTTACAAATGCATAAAAATATATACAGCTGGTAGTTTACATTATCATTTACTACCATAAAATATACACAAATCTATTACAGAAAGTTGAAACTTATCAAAACTATCTTATACACAAATAATTACAGAACATAACCATGTAACACTGGTATGTAAAGAATAGAGTATTGGCTCAGCACCTGTAGCTCAGTGAGTAGGGTGCCAGCCATGTGCACTGAGGTTAGTGGATTCGAGCCCCACCTGGGGCCTGCTAAACAACAATAACAACTGCAACCAAAAAAAAAAATAGCCAGGCATTGTGGTGGGCGCCTGTAGTCTCAGCTGCTCAGGAGGCTGAGGCAAGAGAATCACCTAAGCCCAAGAACTGGAGGTTGCTGTGAGCTGTGACACCATGGTACTCTACCAAGGACAACACAGTGAAACTCTGCCTCAAAAAAAAAAAAAAATTAAATCAATAACTGCATAAAATTAATTACCTACATACTGTACTATAATTTTGTAGTCATCTCCTGTTGCTACTGCAGTGAGCTCAAATTTTGCAAGTATCCACTTAAAATACCACAGGGATGTTAACTATTCCCAGGTAAGCCATTCGTCTACAGTAAACTGCATACCACAGTAAAAAGTGATCTCTCATAGTTAGTTTTTGGGTATTTTCCACTGTGTTTCAGTTCAGTGATTTTCAACCCATGTGCTACGGCACTCTGGTGTACCATGTGAGAATCTTAAGCGTAACATGAAAAAAAATTATTTTAAATTTCAGATTAATATGAGGGTACGAATGATTAGATTATAGTTTGTTAGGTAAGGTCCCTGTTGTAGTTGTGTCCTGTACCCAGGAAGTGTGTTCATTAGGTGGGGCACATCAATCCCCCCAACTCCTCCCTTCAACTTGAATCAAATTGAGTTTTCTCTTATGTGGGTGTATTAGTTCATCTACTAGCTCCATATTAGTACTGAGTACACTGGATACTTGCTTTACCACTACTAAAGAGAATGTTCTCCAATTCTATCCAGGTTAATACAAAAGATGTAAAGCCTCCATTTTTTTTTTGGCTGAATAGTATTCCATGGTATACATATACCATAGTTTATTAATCCATTCATGGGTTGATGGGCACTTGGAGTGCCATGAAAATTTATAAAGATCATTAAATTATTTTCAAAAGAAGTTCAAACACAGTAAGTATATTCTTTTTTTTAATTCTTTTTTTTCATCCATATAAGTGTGCTATGAGATTAAAATGGTTGAAAAACACTGTTGTGTTTAGTGTAATACCATAAACGTTGGGTAACACCATAGAACTCACAGTGTCACTACTGATGCTGGAACAGTCCCAAGAAGCATAGGAAGTCATGACATTACAAGAAAAAGTTGAATTACTTGATGTGTCCCTTAGATTGAGGTCTCAATCTGCGGGCACCTACCATTTCAGACAGACAATTTATCTTATAAACAATGTCAACTTATATCAATAAATATAGTATAGTAAAGTACAGTAAATGCATTTCCTTACGATTTTCTTAATAACACTTTCTTTTCTCTAGCTTCATTTGTTGTGAATACACATAACACAGAAAAAATGTGTGAATAGATTACATTATCAGGAAGGCTATCAATATTTAAGTTTGGGGAGATTCAGAAGTTACACACAGATTTTTGACTATGCTTGGGCTCAGTTCCCCAAACTCTCACATTGTTTCAAGGGTCATCTGTACATGAAAACTACAAAATATATTAAAATTAATTTAAAAAAATACAAGTTCTGACAATTAAGTTCATGAACTTGTCACTGTGCTCTTATGTTGGCAGCATTACACAAACAACTTGGTAAGGTTTCATAACCTCTTGGTGTATCAGTGTCTCACAGTTGTGTTACGTCAACATCTTGGTGAGTGGCGTTTATTATTGTTATTGTGTTTTTGTGCACCACTGTGAGAATGGCAGAGGTTGAATTAGAGCAAGGAACAAACATTTGTAAATTTCTTGTTAAACTTGGCAAGAGGCCAGGTGTAGTGGCTCACACCTGTAATCCTAGTACTTGGGAGGCCGAGATGGGTGGATTGCCAGAGCTCACAGGTTTGAGACCAGCCTGAGCCAGAGCCACACCCTGTCTATAAAAATAGTCAGGCGTTGGGGCAGGTGCCTACAGTCCCAGTTACTTGGGAGTCTGAGGCAAAAGGATCACTTGAGCCCAAGAGTTTGAGGTTGCTGTGAGCTAATATGCCACAGACTCTACCAAGGGTGACCAAGTGAGACTCTGTCTTAAGAAAATAAAAATAAATAAATAACTTGGCGAGAGTGGAAATGAAATCAGAGACACGTCAGTCCAAGTTTATGGTGATAATGCCATGAAGAAAATGGCAGTATACAAATGGATTAAACATATTTCTGAGGTGAGAAAGTATCACTGATGATGAGTGGTCAGGGCATCAGAAATAAACCGAACTAATGAAAACACTGCAAAAAGTCATCGAATTGTGCAGCAAAATCATTGGCTGACTGTAAGAAGCATAGAAGACCAAGTAAATATCAACATAGAAACAGGAAAATCTTTTTTTTTTTTTTTTTGAGACAGAGACTCACTTTGTGGCCCTGAATAGAGTGCCATGGCATCATCAGAGCTTACAGTTAACCTCAAACTCTTAAGCTCAAGAAATCATATTGCCTCAGTTTTTCTATTTTTAGTACAGATAGGCTCTCAATCTTTCTCAGGCCGGTCTCGAACTCAGCAATCCACCCACCTCAGCCTCCCAGAATGCTAGGACTACAGGCGTGAGCCACCATGCCCAGCAGAAACAGGAAAATCTTAACTGAAAATCTGGGCCAACAGCTCATGGCTCTTGCATCATGACAGCACAGCAGCTCACATGGCACAGTCTGTGAGGGAGATTTTAGCCAGTAAATACAGAACTACATTGGAACACCCCCCCTACTCACCTCTTGTAGCCCCCAATGACTTTTTTCTTTCCCAAAGACAAAGGAAATATTGAAAAAAAGACATTTTTATGACATTCAGGGCATCAAGGACAATACAACAGCTCTGATGGCAATTCCAGAAAAAGAGTCACAAAATTGCTTTGAAGAGTGAACTAAGCACTTATAGCTTCCCAAGGGGAGGACTTCAAAGGTATGTGGCACTTATTCTAGAATGAGTTTACCAAAGGACTTTTAAAAAAGTCTTTAGAAGCTTTACCTAGAATTTTTGTGTTCTGTACTAAGAAAGGTTTCTACCATACGTTTTATCATTACTCTACTTTGAATAGGTTACATTTGAATGAGTCATGTCAATATAATTTATTGCATCACATTTTCTTCCTGTTTTCTTTTATATCACATATGAATGGTATAGAAGAGTCCCAGGTTGCTGCAAGACTCTGAGACAATTATACATATTAATAACATATTTATCACAAATGTCTTATTACTCTGACCATATACAATTCAATTAGTAACAAAATGAAATTTTAAAAATTTCTGAGTATGGAAATAAAGGAATACATACTTCTAAATAATTTGTAGGTCAAAGAAGATAAAAAAACAGCTTGGCTCCCCTTGCCAGTGGTTAGGGCACCAGTCACATACACTGATGCTGGCAGGTTCAAACCTGGCCAGGCCTGCTAAATAACAATAACAACTACAACAAAAAAATAGCCAGGGGTTGCGATAGGCACCTATAGTCCTAGCTACTGGGAGGCTGAGGCAAGAGAATCACTTAAGCCCAAGAGTTTGAGGTTGCTGTGAGCTGTAATGCCACAGCACTCTACTAAGGGTAACATAGTGAGACTGTCTCAAAAAAACAGAAAAAAAAAGGGAAAATGTTTAAACACTAGCGTTTTAAAACACAATAACAAGAAAACTATTTTTTTAATGGGCAAAAATTTGGATAGACATTTCACCAAAGAAGATATACAGATGAGGCAAAGGACTGAGCATTTGTCCCCACACCCCCACCCCAGAATTGATATGTTGAAGCCTAAATCCCCAGTGTGATGGTATTGGAGTTAGGTGATGAGGGCAGAGTCCTCAAGAATAGGATCAGCACCCTTATAAGTGACATGAGAGAGATTAATCTCCCTTTTGTGCCATCATAAGAGGAAGTAAGAAAACAGCTAGCTGCAAACTACCACAAGTGCCCTCCCCAGACACCACATCTGCTTGATCTTGTACTTCCCCAGCCTCTAGAACTGAGAGAAAAGACGTTTAAGCCATCCAGGCTATGGTATTCTCTTACAGTAGCCTGAATTTACTAAGACAGATGACAAAGAGTAAAGGAAAAAATACTTAACATCATTAGTCATTAAGGAGATTTAAGTTAAAACTATAGTGAAACTTTGATTACACCTATTAGAATAGCAAAGAAGAAATTAAAACTAAACAAAAACAGCTGAAGATATACTAAGTGCTAATGAGGATGCAGAGCGACTACAACTTTTTTTTTTTTTTTTTGAGACAGAGCCTCAAGCTGTCCCCCTGGGTAGAGTGCTGTGGCATCACAGCTCACAGCAACCTCCAACTCCTGGGCTCAAGCGAGTCTCCTGCCTCCACCTCCCAAGTAGCTGGGACCACAGGCGCCCACCACAACGCCCGGCTATCTTTTGGTTGCAGCCGTCATTGTTGTTTGGCGGGTCCAGGCTGGGGATTCGAACCCACCACCTTAGGTGTACGTGGCTGGCGCCTTAGCCGGTTGAGCTATAGGTGCCGAGCCACAACTTTTATATCTTACCTGTATGAATGCAAAATGGCACAGCCACTCTGGAAAGTAGTTTAGCAACTTCTTACAAAATTAAATATACACTTCCTACTGCTAAGTATTTACTCAGGTGAAATGAAAATCTATGCTTTCATGACAACCTGCATGTGAAAGTTTATATGGCTTTATTTGTAATCACCAAAAACTGAAAATCAACCAGATGTCCTTTAACTTGGGACTTATAAGACAATGTAAAGTTGACATAGGGAGAGACAGACCAAGAGGTTAGATGATCACAAGAGGCTGTGCATACGTGAAAATGTGACAGATGACTGGTATGAAATGAATGAGAAAAGACTAGACTAATTCAGTTAAATGGTACAGTATTTAGACAACCAACTATCTGGAAATATAACCAATTTCTCTGGAAAGCCAGAGACTAAGCTATGTCTCTTCCTAAGCACACCATATTTAATATTCTTGGGTACATTTTCAATCATACCCACTGTCTCATTTTGTCCTGACAAAGAACACCAGCAGTGTGCTAAGTACTTTACCTTTATTAACTCCCTTAATCCCGAGAACAACCCTTGAGATAATTTAAGGTCAGGACAACTAAGATAAAGAGAGGTTAAGTACTTTGCTCAGCTAGTAATCTCAAACCAGGCAGTGTGGCTCAGCATTGCTTTCCCTCCAAAGTCCCCTTGTAGGCATTGTCCCTCTCTTCCTGAAGCCTCACTATTCCTAATCCAGCACATTCCTTCAAACCTTTCTCCACAATCCCCTCTATCCTCTCCTCTATCTCCCACCAGGATCTAGTTCTGAATTCACCAAAACTGCTCCAAAGAAAAAGAAATCTGGCAGAACAACCATTTTCCACAGTGCACCTCTGCCCTCCCTATTCCATATCCCTGTAACTTGAAAAGTTTTACAGCAACTGTTAGCCTCAAATGTCCTCCAGGATAGAAGTATAAAGATCATCCAGAAAAGGTTTAAAATTTATTTTTCATGAAGGCTGTCCTCTTGACACCTCCTGAAGACAGAACAACCATCACAGCCCATGGGCTACAAAAAGTTACAATAAAGCCCAGGGAAAGGAGTGATGGTGTGAAAATGGGGAATGGAAACAAGAAGAGGGAATTAAGACCTACTGACCACTAACATTGGCTACCATGAACTGAATTGTGTCTCCCCAAAATGTATATGGTATGATGGTAGCTGGAGATGAAGATTGTGGGAGATAATCAGGTTTAGACAGGGTCAGGACAGTGGGGTCCTCATATTCAGATTTGTTCTTATAAGAAGAAGCATCAGAGAACTTGTTCACCTTCTCTCTCTGCCTTTCAAAGACACAGTGAAAATGCAGTAAGAAGCCCGAAAGCCCGGAAGAAGCTCTCACCAGAACCCAACCATATTGGACTTTCAGCCTCCATTTATTATGGCAGCTCCAGCAGTCTAAAACAGTAGGTATTTTATATATTACTTATTTAATTTCCCTAAAAAACTGTGCAATTGCATTTGTTTTATAAACGTTTCAACTGGGATTCAACTGTCTAATGAACAAAGCCACTGCTTTTACCCAAGAATGTCTCCTACTGAGGACAAGGAAAACTTGGCTCTGGTTCCGTGTCTGACAGTAACTAAGTATCTCCCTTGGAAGAGTTCTTAATCTCCTCTAAGGCCAAGTTTACTCTGCGGACATTAAAAGATTGAAATAGGATGCTCTCTAAAGTGCTTCTGCTGCATAGAGATGATCTGGAAATGCGTGAAAGAAGAAAACGTGCAGGCCAAGTTTGATCTTACTGCTCTGAAAAAAGTATCATCACACTAGCATACAGACAAAAAAATAAAGAAATAAACTATTCTGACTCCAGTTCTCACCAAATGATTTGGGAGACAAAATCATTACCAGATATATCATACTGGGTATGTTGATGCGGTCACTGGACTCAGCCAGCCACGAGCTTCAATTGAACATTCCCAGGGCTACAGAAATACCCAAATATTCACAAGCTCAGATACCAGGATCCTTAACCTCAAAAGATCAAAAATTCCAACCCTCCTCATCCTTCTATAATTCTGAAATGAAACTACCTGGAAGTCAACCCTAGTTACCACTTATATATTACCACCAAGTTCCAGCTGGCTCCATCAGCAAAGATCCATTTAATGTTATATGGAACAATTTAATTTTCTAGTCAAAACTAGATTTTAACAACTATAAATGGCAAATACCACTTATTTCAGAAATTTACATAGGATAAAGGCTAATTTTAACATGTGCAAACCATAAAAGAGACATTACATGTTATTCAGTATCCCTGTTATACTAAAGGAACTTTGTTTTTTTTGTTTGTTTGTTTTTTCGAGACAGAGCCTCAAGCTATCCTCCTGGGTAAAGTGCCATGGCATCACAGCTCACAGCAACCTCCAACTCCTGGGCTCAAGCGAGTCTCCTGCCTCAGCCTCCCAAGTAGCTGGGACTACAGGCGCCCGCCACAACACCTGGCCATTTTTTGGTTGCAGCCATCATTGTTGGTTGGTGGGCCCGGGCTGGGGATTCGAACCCGCCACCTTAGGTGTATGTGGCTGGTGCCTTAGCCGCTTGAGCCACAGGCGCCGAGCCACTAAAGGAACTTTGAATATATGTAAATGTAAGTCAGACTCTTCTCAGAAAATCTCCACATTTAAAAAAAAAAATTTGCAAAGCAATGTAAAAAGGTAAGTAAGGTCAATAAAATGGAACACCTACCAAACCTCAGGTCCCAATTAAAAAAGAAAAAAAAGGAATATAATTACTACTTCCCATTACACGTAACTGTAAGACAGTAAGGCAGAGTTTGCATGCTATTATAACTTGCTGAAAACTATTGTACAATATTATTTCACAACATTAGCATGATACCAGAAATTTGCTTCAACAGAATCTAGTGAAAGGGGAACACGGTAGGAGGAACACAGACATGGAAACAAGATAGTTCATAGTTGATAAATGCTGAAGTTGAGTGAAGGGTAGGTACATGAGGGTTCATTATCCTATTACTTCTAACACCATATATGTTTGAGATTTTCTCCCTTAAAAAAGAAACTTTAAAAATTATCATACATTTTTGGCCAACAAATTTAATCCTCACAGCCTAAAAGTAAAGAAAGATTAGTACCTTCCAATCTTTGAATTTTTGCTTTCACAGAAATAACAGCTTCAAAGGGAGAAACTCTTAGCTCAAAACATGTTCCAGTTAATGTTTCAATGAAAAGCTCCATGGTATCATAGAAAGGAAGTTTGTAGTAAAATGGTCCCACATTGTCTTCATTGAAGAATGGAGGCTCTTTTCGGTTATCCATTACTTTGACTTTTCTAATTCCTCTAGAGTATGTTGTAGACAACTGTATTCCAGTAATAGACAAATCAGCTTTAAACATTGGTAATATGTATCGTTCATGTTTTGAGTTTTGTACCTAAAAAACAAGAATAATTTTTTTAACATGCCTATCCCGAACTCTCATTCTTCCATAAAGATTTTCTGAGTAACTCTGGCCAATTTCAATCTTCCAGACAGACTCAAAATTCAAATTAGCGCTATTAATTTGTTTAATCCTGAATTTTTCACATTTGTCTCTGAAATCATTCTTCCACCTACATTGTAAGATTATTAAAAATAGGTATATATTTTTATATCTTAGACTCTTACTAGAGCTCAGCACAATTATATATAGTATATAATCAAATATTTTTGCTGTCAACGATATTTAAACCAACAAACTCATCAGTGTATTTTAGCAAAACTTTGTGAAATTTATGTACTTTTCTAAAACATGTGAATTATGTCTTCTAAACCATATAAAGCATAAACCACATCATAGCCACTGCACATGTGAGTAATAGTGAACAAAAGGAATAGTAGCCATCTTAACAGGTTCCTTAAAAACAGTACTCACTAAATAACCAATGAGCGTTTTGGGTTTCTATTTTTCTAGCATTAAGAGATGAAGTTAATATTGGTAATAGCTATTAGACAATCCTTATTCACAAACATACAATGGCTAATGAGTGTGGGGGGCAAACACAACAAATAGAAGCAGTAAAATAAACAAGTATAGACGTTAGAACACAGGAATGCTCAAAGTGTAAACCGTTATCAATTAGAGAAAATTCTGTGAAGGGGGTACCTTTAACTTAAAATAGGGCAGATGATACACATCTTCCTAGAGAGGTGGGTAAACCTTTTTATAAACTGCTTTATTGAGATAGAGTTCACACACCATAAAAATCGTTTATGTCAAGTCTGAAATTTACAGGGTTTCAGGATATTCAGAGTTGTGCAACCATCACCACAATCACTTTATTGTCATTGCTCCAAAAAGGAACCCCATATCCTGTTGCTATCACTCCCAAATCCTTCCATTCCCCCTCTAAGCATAGGCACCCATTATTCTACTTTCTGTCTCCGTAATTTTCCTACTCTGGACATCTTGCATATACAGAATTATAAAATATATATGTATGGTCTTTTTTTTTGGGCAGAGCTGGATTTGAACCCGCCACCTCCAGCATATGGGACTGATGCCCTACCCTTTCGAGCCACAGGCGCTGCCCCTGTATGGTCTTTTTTGACTGACTTCTTTCATTTAGAATGTTTTCAAAGATCATCCATGCTCTAGGATGTATTAGTACTTCACTCTTCACTCCTTTTCATTGCTAAGTAATAGGCCTTTACTGAGTATATAGACATATCTCATTGTGTATATCTGGCTTTCAGTTGATGTGTATTTAAGTAGTTTCCAATTCTTGGCTATTATAAACAATGCTGTGATGAACAGTCAAATACAAGTTTCTGTATGGACATGTTTTCCTTTCTCTTTGATATGTATCTGGAGTAGATTTAATGAGGTATGTGGTATCTCTGTTTAACAACTTGTGGAACTACCAAACTGTTTCACAAAGTGGTCTGAACCATTTTATAGTCATCTGACCAAGAATGAATGAAGGTGCCAATTTCTCCATATCCTTGCCAATACTGGTTATTGCCTTTTTGATTAAAGCCATCCTGGTGGTTGTAAAGTAGTATCTTGTTATGGTAGTGATTTGCATTTCTTTAGTGACTAATAATGTTGGGCATCTTTTTATGTGACTAGTGGCTATTTGTATATCTTTGGAAAAATGTTTATTAAGAGCTTTTGTCCATTTTTAAATTGGATTTTTTTGAATTTTAAGAGTTTCTGAAATATACATTCTAAGTACAACCCTTTATAAGATATGATTGGCAAATATTTTCTCCCATTTTATGGGTTGTCTTTTAACTTCCTTGACATTATCTTTTGGAACACAAAATTTTAAATTTTGATGAAGTCTAATTTGGCTATTCTTTCTTTTGTTGTCATATTGGCAAATATTTTCTCCCATTTTATGGGTTGTCTTTTAACTTCCTTGACATTATCTTTTGGAACACAAAATTTTAAATTTTGATGAAGTCTAATTTGGCTATTCTTTCTTTTGTTGTCATATTTTAAAAGCCTGGCCTAACTTCAGGTAATAAAGATGTACTCATACCTTTTTCTAAGAATTATATGCTTTTAGCACTTATATTTAGGTCTTTTGTCCGTTTTGAATTAATTTTTGTGTATGGTATGAGGGAGGGGTCCAACTTTACTCTTGTACATGTGCAAAAACAGTTCTTCCAGTATCATTTGTTGGATGGGCCATTATTTTCCCACTGAATCACCTTGGAATCCTTGTTGAAAATTAATTGACTGTAAATGGACTTTTAATTCTATTCCCTTACATAGACCTACATGTTTATTCTTATGCTAGTACCACACTCTCTTGATCACTGTAGCTTTGTAGTTAAATTTTGAAATCAGGAAGTATGAGTCGTTCAATTTGTCTTTCTCTTTCCAGATCACTAGCTATTCTGAGTCCCTTGAATCTCTATATGAATTTTAGCATCGGCTTGCCATTTTGCAAAAATGCCAGGTGGCCTGTGTTAAATCTGTAGATCAGTTTTGAGATTATTGCCATCTTAACAATATTAAGTCTTCCAATCCATAAATACAACATCTTTTAGTTGACATCTTTTTCTTCCAACAATATTTTATAGTTTTTAAAGTAAAAGTTTTGTACTTTTTTTTTTTTTTTTTTTTGTAGAGACAGTCTCATTTTATCGCCCTCGGTAGAGTGCCATGGCATCACACAGCTCACAGCACCCTCCAACTCCTGGGCTTAGGTGATTCTCTTGCCTCAGCCTCACAAGTAGGTGGAACTACAGGCACCCACCACAACATCCAGCTTTTTTTTTGTTGCAATTCGGCCAGGGCCGGGTTTGAACCCACCACCCTCGGTATATTGGGCCGGTGCCCTACCCACTGAGCCACAGGCGCTGCCCTGTACTCTTTTATTAAATTTATTCCTAAGTATTTTATTCTTTTTGATGCTATTATAAATGGACTTGCAGTCTTAAATTATTTTCAGATTGTCAATTGCTAGTGCATAGGAATACAATTGATTTTAACATATTGATCTTGTGTACTGCAACTATGCTTAACTATTTATTTAGCCCGAATAGGTTTTTTTAGTGTATTTCTTATGATTTTCTATATGTAAGACCTATATGCAAGATCATGTCTACAAATAGACATGCAAAGACCACCTATCTCTAGGATTTAGATACAATGTCAGCTATGGGCTTTTCATAGGAGCTTCTATATTCTTACATTGTTTGGGTGTTTAATTTTTTTCTTTAATCATAAAGGGGTATGAATTGTGTCAAATGCTTTTTGTCTGTGTGTTTCGAAATGGTCGTGTGGTTTTGTTTCTTCTCTTATGGTGTATTTTTGTGTCGAGTCAAGCTTGCATTCTTTTCTTTTTATTATTATTAAATCATAGCTGTGTACATTAATGCAGTCATGGGGTTCAAGCTTGCATTTTTGAGATAAGTTGCATTTACACATGGTATATAATCCTTTCTATTAACATATGTTGGCCAGGCACGGTCCTAGCCTCTGGGAGGCTGAGAGGGGTGGACTGCCTGAGGTTACAGGCTAGAGACCAATCTGAGCCAGAGTGAGACCCCGTCTCTAAAAATAACTGGGTGTTGTGGTGAGTGCCTGTAGTCCCAGCTACTTGGAAGGCTGACTTGAGCACAAGAGTTTGAGGTTGCTGTGAGCTGTGACGCCACGGTACTCTACCAAGGGTGATAAAGTAAGACTCTGTTTCAAAAATTAGAAAAAAAATACATGTTGCTGGATTTTGGTTTGTAGTATTTCTTGAGGATTTCTGTGTCTATAATCATAAGGGATAAAGACCTATGGTTTTCTTTATGTCTTTGTCTGGATTTGGCACTGGCCTCACAGGATGAGTTAAGTGTTCCCAAGACTTGAATGTATTTCAGGACAGAAGTCTCAGAGTGAGAGAAGGGTATCAGTAAGTAAGCCTAGGGGAACAGAAAGTGAACACTCTGGAAATACAACAATCAAAAATAAATATGGGCCATACATAAATTTTATACTTTGTCTCTTACCTAAGGATATGAGATAGCACTGAAGTCACTGAAAGTTTCATAGAAATATATTGGGGTTTTTTGTTTTTTGAAACAGTCTTACTATGTTGCCTCCTGTAGAATGTCATGATGTCACAGCTCTCAGCAAACTCAAACTCTTGGGCTTAAGTGATTCTCTTGCCTTAGACTCCTCAGTAGCTGGGACTACAGGCGCAATGCCCAGCTATTTTTTGACTGCAGTTGTCATTGTTGTTTAGCAGGCCTGGGCCAGGCTGGAACCTGCCAGACTTGGCGTATGTGGCCGGTGCCCTACTCACTGAGCTATGGGCGCCAAGCCATAGAAATGTGTTTAAAGGAGCAATTATCATTAAAGATTGTTGTCTGGTTAATAATTTCCACTCCACAAGCATGATATTCCATAGGCATCTGAAATCTGAACATCCCACACATACCTAAAATTCACCATATCCAAAACTACTCATCTTTTCCACAAACCTACTTTTCATCCTACAGCCCTTATCTTGGCAGAATACCACCTTCATCCAATCACTCCAGCTAGAAATGCAGGAATAATTTTGGATTTTTATCCCCATGCCTGTGACATCTAGAAGTGACTAATCCTGACAATACACTTTTTTTTTCTTTTTAAAAATTTTTAATTATGGGTATATAATAATTGTATATTTTTATAGGGTACATGAGATGTTTTGATATAGGCATAATGTGAATTAGTCAAATCAGAGTAATTGGGGTATCCATCACATCAGTCATTTGTCATTTCTTTGTGTTAGGACTAACTACTCTAATTCTACTCTTTATTTTAAAGTATACCCTAATTTATTGTTGATTATAATCATTTGGTTGTACTGTCAAATACTGCTCATTCTATCTATCTAAATAACTTCTTTCTTCATTGCCATGGTGTGGTTTGGTTTTTGAGACAGAGTCTCACTCTGTGGTCAGGCTAGAGTGCCAATGCCTCAGCCTAGCTCCCAGCAACCTCTAACTCCTGGGCTCAAACAATTCTCCTGCCTCTACCTCTCAAATACCTGGGACTACAGGTGCCTGCCACCATGTCTGGCTAGTCTGTCTATTTTTACTAGAGATGGGTGGTCTCACTTTGCACATGCTGGTCTTGAATCCTGACCTCAGCCTCCCAGAGTGCTAGGATTATAGGCGTGATTTCTAACTTAGTATTTCTATAATTTTTTACCCTCTCCATCTATACTGACCTAGGATTTAGTTTAGGGGCTTCATTAGCTCTCAAGTTAACAATTTTCATAGCCTAGTTATGATTCTTAATTTTACCCTTCCAATCTATCCTCCAGGATGTCAACAGTTATCTATTTTTTTTCAATTCTGAAAAGAAAGCTCATGAAAACTGGGTCATGGTATCATCACACTGTTCAGTGATTATTTTACTCTCAATTATCTTCATTTAAACAAGCGGAGAAGTTACACAAAGTTCTAAAATTATTTTACATTGCCATTACACCAAAACCTCACCAATTAAGGAACTCATAAGGAGAATGAATGTGTTAGTTTAAAAAATGATGGCTCGGCACCCGTAGCAGAGTGGTTATGGCGCCAGCCACATGCATGGAGGCTGGCGGGTTCCAGCCTGGCTCAGGCCAGCTAATCAACAATGACAACTGCAACAACAACAACAAAATAGCCGGGCATTGTGGCAGGCACTTGTAGTCCCAGCTACTTGGGAGGCTGAGGCAAAAGCATTGCTTAAGTCAAGAGTCTGAGGTTTTGCTGTGAGCTATGATGCCACATCATTCTACAGAGGCTAACATTAATTAAAGTTAAAAAAAATAAAAAATGAATTTTTTTCCCCTTCTCAGTAGACTTTCTTTTTTGAGCTGTTTTAGGTTCACAGCAAAAGTGAGCAGAAAATGCACAGAGTTCTCACATACCTCCCTTTCCAGCCTCCTATTACATTCTGTACCAGACTGGTACATTTGTTATAACAGTAGAACCCTATAGTGACATATCATTACCAGAGAGTCCACAGTTTACCCTAGTGTTCACTCTTCCTGGTATACTTTTACAGGTTTGGACAAATGCATAAGACATGTATACACCATTGTACCTGTAGGTAGGAGAACACAGAATAAGATACACTGTTCCAAAAATCCTTCCAGCTTTGCCTGTTCATCCCCTTTCCTCCCAACTTTGGCAACTACACGTCTTTTTATTCTCTCTATGGTTTTGTCTTTCCCAGAATGTCACATAGTTGGAACCACACAGTAGGCAGCCTTTTCAAATTGGCTTCTTTCACTTAGCAATATGCATTTAAGTTTTCCCCATGTCTTTTCACAGCTTGATAGCTCATTTCTTTTGGTGCTAATAATATTCTATCATCTGGATGTACCACAGATTATTTCTCAATTTATCTACTAAAAGGCATGTTGCTTCCGAGTTTTGGCAATTATGAACAAAGCTGCTTTAAACATCAGTGTACAGGTTTTTGCATGGACATAGCTTTCAACTCATTTTGGCAAATTCCAAGGAGCACATGCACTAGATCATATGATAAGAGTATGTTTAATTTTGTAAGAAGCTTCCATACATCTTCCAAAATGGTTATACCACTTTGCATTCCCATAGCATGAATGTGAGCTTCTGTTACTCTATATCCTCCAGCATTTGGTGGTGTCAGTGTTCTGGATTCTAGCCATTCAAACAGTCATATAGAGGTATTTCGGTGTTTTTAATTTGCATTTTCCTAAAGACATATGCTGTGGAACATGGGCATCTTCTGAAAATGTAAAACCAATCATGTTATTTCTTGGTTCAAGGCCCTATAATGGCTTCTTACTGTCTATAGAATAAACTTCAGACTCCTGAGAAAGGCTCCTAAAATCATGCATCTCTCCTTCCAGTCCTATTTTATTCATCTATATACCTTACCCCTTATCCTACAGCGCCCTGGGATTTTTACTCTCTTTATCCTTCAGCCTCTAATATTTATATGTATTGTTGCTCTTGCTCTCTGCTCTACTCATTACTATCCTCACCAGCGGCTACCTAACAAGCAACTAAACATTTTCAAGATTCAGCTCAAATATCTACTATTACCAAGGCCTTATATTTACTCTTTTGCACCACTACCTACATCACCATATATTGTAGCCATGACAATCAATTTCATTTTCTACATAGCTTTCTTGGCCTACTAAGCTGTAGAGAGCATATGTGATATACCTCTCTATCACCTGGCACAGTGTTTTACACAGTTACTCATTAAAGGTTTGGTCAAAAGAATAAATATTTCCTCTCTCAGTTGATGCTTAGAACAAAACTGTGATATATAGGTAGAGTATTGTCCCTGTTTTAGAGATGAAAAAATAGTTATGCTCCAAAAGTTTGTCTGAAGGAAAATATTTCTTCCCACAGCAATCAAGTTCTGACTCAGTCCAAATGGAGCCCATTAAAGTTTATCCAACTCATAAAATACATGGACAAACAGGTTATTTCTGCTATAATGTGAGTTTTCATAATACCAATAGGAAATATAATTCATTAATTAGGGAACCTGGGCTCGGCGCCTGTGGCTCAAGCCGCTAAGGTGCCAGCCACATACACCTAAGGTGGCGGGTTCGAATCCCCTGCCCGGGCCCACCAAACAACAATGATGGCTGCAACCAAAAAATGGCCAGCGCTGTGGC
>NW_003852710.1:462924-465095 GCF_000181295.1 Otolemur garnettii
AAAAAAAAAAAAAAAGAATTAGGGAACCTGAACTGCATTGTGCAGACTGCTGATGGTCCTAAAAGAGATGGCAGCATAGGAAGAAAAGCCATTGCTTGCCACATAGCTGTCTTGAATGTTGTTAAACTATTTATCAAAATAATGAGTACTAAATATAATAAGTACCATACTAGTAATACTGCTGGAAATAGTGGCAAAACCCCATTACTCTTAATTAACAGCTAAATAGCTATCATGCTTAGATTCTGTTATATTCTTATCTCTTTAATAGCAAAATAGCTGTAGAAAAAATAACTTTATATAGAGCTCCTAAGCCCCTTTCCTCATTGAAACAACTGCTTTTATAGTATTATTTTGGATAACATGGATTCATGAAAACCTATTTATCATGCTACATCAAAGAATTATCAGCGTCTGTTTCCCCAATGCCAAAAGCACTCCTACCTACATAGTAGCAGATCCAGAAACAAAAGTCAGGTTTCAGGAATGCTGAAATGAACATTCCAGAAATAAAGGCATAGGTGACCAGACCAAAGGAAATGAACATTCCAGAAATAAAGGCACAGGTGACCAGGCATAGGAATTCACCGGAGGAAATAAGCAGCATTTCCTTCACTACAATGATCTTCCATACTGACATGTGTATCCTAAAAATAAATAAGATGGGGGAGAACAGAAGGTAGCAGGTAGATTTGGAAATTGTCATCTATAATGAAAATGGGTAAAGTGACCACAGGCTAGAAGACAAAACAAAACAAACAAAAAAACCAGTACAGCAATAAATGTGCTGGAATTTTCCCCGGAAGTCTCCGTCCAGTCACCAGAATAATTTCCAAAAACCAAAAAGAGCTAAGGGTGGTAACCACAACTGAAAATGTTTGCCTCCAGAAAACAGTTATACTTCTCAGCAGCAGAAATCACACTGTACCAGAAGACAAAAAGAGGCCATGAAATGTGGTTAAGCCAGACTGGAGGACTAGAGACTGGCAGAGGTGCAAATGGAAGCTCCAGAAGGCCAAAGACCCAGCTAGCACTAAAAGCTGGGTTCACAGACTGCTTCTCAAAGTGGTGTGTAGTCATGCTGGCTTGAGCATATTATGGGACCTACAATGATGGAAAATGCAGGGGCGATGGAGACTCAAAGATGGGATGCAAAATAATGCAAGAGCAGGTAAAAAATAGAAGAGTAAAAGGAAAGAAAGAAGGCAGGTAGAGAGAAAAATATTTCCAGAATTTTTTTAAATAATTCAAAAACACACCTAGCTATCAAGAGTAACGGCATCAAAAAGCATTTCTAAATCAATTCCCAAAGCGTTTCTCTCATGTCTTATGAAAAAGTTCTGAAAGCATACACCAAAAAATGAAAGGGAATTTTTAAATATTTTAAGGCTATCATAGCACTAAGTAATTTCACTATCTTAGAATTTACTTCATCCTCTGTTCTAAAGAAGCTTAGCCACGTAAGAGCAGTTTCCTTTTAAAATTTCCCCCCAACATAAAAAGATATCCAGAATGTGATGTAGCCCTTTAAAATGCTGATATAGATCTACATTTACTGACGGGTCTAAACATCCCTAAAGTTTAAAATACAACCTACAAAATCAACGGCCTAATGCCTCTGTAGCCTAAACTCTATCCTGGAGTCAATGTGCAAGGGGGACTGCAGCGAGCGCCTAAGCAAGCACGTCTACATTGGAAGCTGCCTAGTCCCTGCTCCAGGATCAACTTGGGCTACCCAGACGCACCGGCCTGAATCTGGAGGACAGAGGTTGGGCTCCGCATGGAATTAGCACCTTTCGCGGATTAGGGGGTAAAGGGTAAGTCTACGTCGCGCCCGCGGATGGACGAACACTGGGGTGCGTATCCTGAGCAAAGACTGCCCGCCGTGCAGCCCCGAAGCAGGGGCGGGCCGCACAGTGAGTAGCGGCGGCGGCGGCGGTGGCGGCGGACGGGGCGCGACCCGCGGCCCTGCGCCAAGCGGCCGGCGCACCTCTTTGGCCCCGCGAAGGCCAGCTGCGGCAACGAGGCCCGGGTCAGCGGCCTCGGACCCCGTGCGCTCTCCCCATCCTCCCCGCCCGCCCGCTCGCCCTCACCAGCAGTGCAGTCCACTCGCTTGCTTTCCCACTAGACTACTTCGGGACGCGCCACCCTGCGAGCGACGCCGCGACAGG
>NW_003852710.1:465325-470692 GCF_000181295.1 Otolemur garnettii
CTAACAACAGTGACCGCCTGACTCCGGCCCCACCGGGCGGCTGAAGGTCAGCCGCACAGCCTGCTGGGAACGATGGTGTTGGCACCCAATGGACGAGGGGGTCGGGAGTGCCTTCCTTGAGACCCACCGACGGCTGTCTTTTTTTTTGGAGACAAGAGTCTCACTATGTCACCCTCGGTAGAGTGCTGTGGCATCACAGCTCACAGCAACCTCAAAATCTTGGGCTTAAGCGATTCTCTTACCTCAGCCTCCCAGGTAGCTGGAACTACAGGCGCCTGCAACAACGCCCGGCTATTTTTTCTTGCTGTTGTCATTGTTGTTTAGCTGGCCCAGCCAGGTTCGAACCCGCCAGCCTGGGTGTATGTGGCTGGCACTGTAACCACTGTGCTACTTTTAGGTCCCATTAGTCGCTGCCAGTTTTGGGCTGGCCTGCCCTGAACAAATTCCCTTTCCTGGTCTTCATCGTCCCCTAATGATTCTGGCCTCAAAAGCCTCATCTGAAAATTGGGGGGCACTGCCATGCCTGGTTGAAGACAAGAGTGAAAGCAGATAACCCTCTGGAGGCCTGATCCTCTTAACTGAGGACTGTAGGCCAGGCAGAGTGGGCAGCTTGGGCTCAAATGTCAGCGTTTGATCAGCCCAGCCACCCTTTGTTCCTGCTCTAGTTTACAAGATGCTAAGCTGGGGTGTAAACTGTGTGTCCCCACTGCTTCACTCCCGGCACAGGTGGCTCTAAGCAGATTTTCCAATTCCATTAACCTATTTAAAAACTGACAATTACTCATTCCCACTCTCACTGCAGATTCACGTGACTCAGAAGTTTACCTTTAAGATGAAACTTAACACCTAATCTCTGTCCCCCATTCTCCCTTGTTCTCTGAGACTGAGACCCTACCCACTAACTTATCTCCACAGTTCAGAAAACTATTGTGCACACACTGGGTTGTGTGGTGAAGCACTGGACTTTAACTCCTGCATCTTTGTTGCCACCGGTTCTTTTTTAAACTCTACACGTGCTTAATGCTGAATAGACTGGAGACCTTTGAGGACACAGATGAGATGCGATGGTAATCATATCTGCACACCAGAGCCCAGATAGCATCTGTGATGGAGACATACTGAGTAAAAAATCTAGTTTCTCATCCCTGCTTCCCCACTTCAGTCACTCAGAGAATTGACAGCATGGGCTTTGGAATCAGGCAGATAAGTTTAAAGTCGTGGCTTCCAGTGTTAAAGCTCTGTTACATGGCCACGTCATTCATTCTCTATATCGTTACCATCATCATCATTACAGTTAACAAGGGCTTTTACATATTCTTTCCCCATCACCACTCTCCAAGGTTAGTCTTGAAATCTCTAGTTTACAAAGGAGGAAACAGAAGCTAAGAAAGGTAGAACAAGTTGCTTATAATCAAACCACTTTAAGTGGGAAAGATATTTAAATCTGGGACACAATACAAAAATCCAATCTTATTCCACATTCCACAGTGCTTCTACATTTTAGCCTCATCTCTAAAATTAGTGTATTACCCATCTGGTAGACCATGGAGACTGAATAAAATAGTATGAAAAGTGACAACCATGGGAACTTTGGGGGCCCTAAGTTCCCTCCCCTTTCTAATATAGTTTGCATATTTTCTAACCCTATTATCTCACCAACCCCCTAAATCAATCCTAATGAGTGGCAAGTAGATCTGGACGCTCCAAAGGAAAAAAAAAAAAAAAAAACAAGATATTTAACAAACATTGACTCAGACCCCACATTGAGCTAAGGCTCAGACCAAAAAACTATGTCTGCAAGTAACCTAAGGAAGGGAAGAAAGATGCACAAATAAATGAATAGGGAAAAGTAGGTAACCAATAAGTGCCTTCTGCTGCTACTCAGTCACTCTCACAGAGTAGGGCAAACCACTGATCTGGGAGCTGTATAAAACTGTTGATTCTGTGTGTGAGTAATGCCTGGTTCAATCTTATGGTACCCAAGGAAGAAGTTAGTGACTTAAGGATTGGTGAGGCCAACATGGCCGGCCTACATGATTGTGCCATGATCACAAACTGAATACTCAACAGCAAGACAACACTACACACACACAAAAAAGACTAGAACAGGGGTGAGCCATCCATGTGGCCAGTGGCTACTGCACTGGACAAGGCAGATACAGAGCACTCCCATCAGTGCAAAGTTCAACACAGCAGCACTGCTGGAGAGGCTGGCATCTCCATCAGCACTTCTCCCTGTTACCAGAGTTCATTCTGCTGCCTCTACAAGACAAAGATGGAAATGGATGCCTGAAAGCCAGGGTCAGCAAACTGTTTCTGTAAAGGGGCAGAGAGAAAACATCTTAGTCTCTGTAGGCCATCCAGTCTCTGTCACAATTACTCAACTCTGGCATTGGAGGCAGGGTGAAAGCGGTCACAGACAACACATAAATGAATGGGTGTGGTTATGTTCTAATAAAACTTTACTTACAAAAATCAGGCCAGTGGTGTGGCACAGTTCGCCAAACCTTGCCTTAGAGGACTTATAGAGGCATCTTCAGAATTCAGTACAATCAGTGGAAATCTCCTCTCATATTGCTAAGACTTATGAAGGATAAACTCATTTTCTTTCTCTTTTATCTGCCCAAGCCCTACGTTAGGGCTCCTATTCATGTAATGAAGACTCCTGGTCCACTCCCTGCCCACCCATGAAAACCACAAACAGATTTCTTCTCTAACAAGCCCTAAATCATATTGTGACCATACCAAGGTGAATTAAAGCAATTGTAATTAAAAACCAACCAACCAATCACTGTGAAACATTTATTTTTGTTTTATAGTATTAAGCATGATTAAAATCAGTGCAGAAAAATACTAAGTACATTGGGTAAGGGTGAGCTAGGCATTATTAATAGTATTTGCTTTTCTTGATCCAGTTAAGACCACGAGTATATAAGACATCATCACTGACTCAAGGATGCGGCTGAAGGGTGAGATGTGAACCTCCTGCATATTCTACTGGCCTCCAAAGGCGTTCAGGGGATCATCAAATATGTCAGACACCTTGTGTTCAGATCTTGGTTCAGGTGCTGCCTGTGTAGACCGGCTTTTTGGTTTGCTTGTTTTAACTTGGGCACCAGAGGAGAAGATATCATCTTTAAAAAGAAAAAAGAAAAAGATTTGCAAAACAAGCAAGAAAATGGGCATTTTTAAGACACATCAAAACAAACCATCAAAGATCCAATTCTGGAACAGTACAGATACCCAAAGATATTAACACAGAACCCAAACTTCTTAAGATTTTCTGGTCCTGGCTTGGTTAGTAATTATAGTTTATATTTACATACAAGTCAGAATTCTCTTTAGGCACAATTTTCTCAGCTCAGAAGGGTGTGTATGTGCACAAACAGGAGGGGAAACAGGGAAGGGTGCCTGGATCTCCACAGCTCAGCCCATGACCTTACTACCTGTGACACTGGACTTCTACCTTCTTTTCACACAGAGTTTTAAAAGGCAAGATCAATAAAAATATGGAAAAAGAAATCCAATATAGGATCCATTCTCTTTTAGAATAAATTCATGGATTTGAGGCAATAGTTAAGTGTATCTGTAAGTACATTTGGGTTTAGTGTTTCACTGACTCTAAAGCTCCTCTTAGTTATGTTACTTACCCAGTAATAGTACTGCTAGGATTTCCTACCAGGATTTTAGCTGAAATTTGTACATAGATCTTAAAGACCACAGGCTTAGTGGTAATAGAGAAAACTTAGAAACAATCTAGATTTTCACCAATAGGTTAACGGATGAACATAAAACAGTAATACACAACCACTGACACAACAGATCTGTGTGTACTGACATGAAGAGACATTCAGTGACTAAAAAGAAGAGAACAGATAAAGTATATTCTTTTTTTCAAAGAGTATATATTGGGCCGGGCACAGTGGCTCATGCCTGTAATCCTAGCATTCTGGGGGGCCGAGGCGGGTGGATTGTTTGAGCTCACAAGTTCAAGAACAGCCTGAGCAAGAGCAAGACCGGGTCTCTAAAATGTAGCCGGGCATTGTGGCAGGCACCTACAGTCCCAGCTACTTGGGAGGCTGAGGCAAAAGAACTGCTTGAGCCCAAGAGTTTGAGGTTGCTGTGAGGTATGATGCCACAGCTCTCTACCAAGGGTGACAAAGTGAGACTCTGTCTCAAAAATAAATAAATAAATAAATAATAAATGACTATATATTTATATGTATACAAACATATAAACATCACCACGTCTGAAAGGATATATACAAAACTGTTAACATTGGTTATCCCTAGGGGTTGTTTTTCACTTTTTACATTTTCTGAATTATATGAATCTAGTACATTAGGCATATACTACTTTTCTGTTCATAAAATAAAAAAATGAAGTCTCTTCTGCACCCGTGTAGTGAGAAGCAGGGGGAGCCAGCATATGACTGGCTGGGTGAACACACCCAGGTGGCTCTGCAGCACCAGCAGTCCTCCAGTTAGTCTCAAGGTCTAGACTAGGGGTGGGGGATACAGTAGGAAGTGTCTGTTTGGCCTCAGCCCAACTCCTCTCTACCAACACAGGTATTATCAGAGGCCATTTGGGGGGGGGCATCAAGTATTTAGTCTGCCTATTAACAAAGTAGAAGCTGTATCATGAAGGGAAGACATGTTCATAAACACTGAAGACCTCTGCAAGATGCAAAGTCTGAGTTACAACCTGTATAGTCCTGCCCTCCTCCCAAAGGGCCACTGACACTCACTCTCCAGCTACAACCCTGACCCAACCAGCTGATCACACCCAAGGCAGCCACCTCAGCCTGCTTCAGCACATGGAGTAGCTTCTGATGGATCCTCCTTTCAGAGCCTCAGAGTGTTTGCCACAGATGGTTGCCAGGGTACACGAAGATAAAAGTTAAATTATACCGAAAGCCCAAATCCTGGGTACCTCCAATTCCTTGATATCCATCATACCAAAAAATTCTCCACCAAAATAACCAACCTATTTACTTATCTACTCTCAGCTTAACTCAGGATTAAACTGCAAACCGAAGGAAACCCACAAGGGAGCATTTTCCAGGAAAGGGCCAAGCAGGAGAAATACCAAGTGACAGAATGATAATGATTCTCTAGGCCAAATGTAGAAAATCAAACTTACCCATATCGTCATCAAATATAGACTTGGCTTCCACTTTCTTTTTGGACTTTTCTTTTGGTTTTACAGTTAGGTCAGCAAAGATATCAATGTTATCATCAAATAAGTTAGAGTCCAATGTTCTCTCCTTCTCTCTTGTTTTTTGAGAGGGTTTAATTGCTTCTGTAGCAAATATATCATCCTTATAAAGCAAAAAACCAAGGAAAATAATTATAAGTCAATTTTTT
>NW_003852710.1:471026-471417 GCF_000181295.1 Otolemur garnettii
TGGGAAACAGCCACAAGCTCTGACCCTTCTTTCTGAAATATGCTACCCAAGATCTCTGCATGGCTTGTTGGTCTCTCTCATTCTTCTAAACTCAACTCAAACACCAGTTCTGCAGTGAGCCCTTCTCTCCCAGTCCTACCTGAAGGAGCTCCTCCCACCCCTGCTCACCATTCTGCCCCAGGTTATTTTCTCCAGTCCACTTGGATGAAAACATCTTAATTACCCATTTCACTGTTTATACTCAATTGCCCTCCCTGAGAGCTATGGGGAGCAAAGCACTTGCCTAGTTCACCTTGAGCCTATAGTACCCAGATGGTCAGTAAACACATCTGTTGAGAAAATGCCACCAAAGGCCTTACTGCCTGCGCTAAATCATTAGCGGTGTATTACC